>NC_048278.1:7500-152500 GCF_009762535.1 Notolabrus celidotus
ACGTTGACCCCGGACCTTTCGAAAAGTTTGCTTGTCTCAAATAGGATTTTTGGCTACCAAAGCCGAAAAACATGAACAAAAAGTGAAAATGTTGTGCCTATGCTTAAAAACATCGAAAAAGCAATGACTGTGAATGGTTTTTGGAACAATTTGAAAAAAAACATTTTTTTGACCAAAACGTTGACCGGAACCTTTCGATGTTTGGTTGTCTCAAATGGGATTTTTGGCTCCCAAAGCCGAAAAACATGAACAAAAAGTGAAAATGTTGTGCCTATGCTTAAACACATCGAAAAAGCAATGACTGTGAATGGTTTTTGGAACAATTTGAAAAAAAACATTTTTTTGACCAAAACGTTGACCCCGGACCTTTCGAAAAGTTCGGTTGTCTCAAATAGGATTTTTGGCTCCCAAAGCCGAAAAACATGAAAAAAAGTGAAAATGTTGTGCCTATGCTTAAACACATCGAAAAAGCAATGACTGTGAATGGTTTTTGGAACAATTTGAAAAAAACATTTTTTTGACCAAAACGTTGACCCCGGACTTTTCGAAAAGTTCGGTTGTCTCAAATAGGATTTTTGGCTCCCAAAGCCGAAAAACATGAAAAAAAGTGAAAATGTTGTGCCTATGCTTAAACACATCGAAAAAGCAATGACTGTGAATGCTTTTTGGAACAATTTGAAAAAAAACATTTTTTTGACCAAAACGTTGACCCCGGACCTTTCGAAAAGTTTGCTTGTCTCAAATAGGATTTTTGGCTCCCAAAGCCGAAAAACATGAACAAAAGTGAAAATGTTGTGCCTATGCTTAAACACATCGAAAAAGCAATGACTGTGAATGGTTTTTGGAACAATTTGAAAAAAACATTTTTTTGACCAAAACGTTGACCCCGGACCTTTCGAAAAGTTTGCTTGTCTCAAATAGGATTTTTGGCTACCAAAGCCGAAAAACATGAACAAAAAGTGAAAATGTTGTGCCTATGCTTAAAAACATCGAAAAAGCAATGACTGTGAATGGTTTTTGGAACAATTTGAAAAAAAACATTTATTTTACCAAAACGTTGACCCGGACCTTTCGAATGTTTGGTTGTCTCAAATAGGATTTTTGGCTCCCAAAGCCGAAAAACATGAAAAAAAAGTGAAAATGTTGTGCCTATGCTTAAACACATCGAAAAAGCAATGACTGTGAATGGTTTTTGGAACAATTTGAAAAAAAACATTTTTTTGACCAAAACGTTGACCCCGGACCTTTCGAAAAGTTGGGTTGTCTCAAATAGGATTTTTGGCTCCCAAAGCCGAAAAACATGAAAAAAAGTGAAAATGTTGTGCCTATGCTTAAACACATCGAAAAAGCAATGACTGTGAATGGATTTTTGGAACAATTTGAAAAAAACATTTTTTTGACCAAAACGTTGACCCCAGACCTTTCGAAAAGTTGGCTTGTCTCAAATAGGATTTTTGGCTCCCAAAGCCGAAAAACATGAACAAAAAGTGAAAATGTTGTGCCTATGCTTAAACACATCGAAAAAGCAATGACTTTGAATGGTTTTTGGAACAATTTGAAAAAAACATTTTTTTGACCAAAACGTTGACCCCGGACCTTTCGAAAAGTTTGCTTGTCTCAAATAGGATTTTTGGCTACCAAAGCCGAAAAAACATGAACAAAAGTGAAAATGTTGTGCCTATGCTTAAACACATCGAAAAAGCAATGACTGTGTATGGTTTTTGGAACAATTTGAAAAAAACATTTTTTTGACCAAAACGTTGACCCCGGACCTTTCGAAAAGTTTGGTTGTCTCAAATAGGATTTTTGGCTCCCAAAGCCGAAAAACATGAAAAAAAGTGAAAATGTTGTGCCTATGCTTAAACACATCGAAAAAGCAATGACTGTGAATGGTTTTTGGAACAATTTGAAAAAAACATTTTTTTGACCAAAACGTTGACCCCGGACCTTTCGAATGTTGGGTTGTCTCAAATAGGATTTTTGGCTCCCAAAGCCGAAAAACATGAAAAAAAAGGGAAAATGTTGTGCCTATGCTTAAACACATCGAAAAAGCAATGACTGTGAATGGTTTTTGGAACAATTTGAAAAAAACATTTTTTTGACCAAAACGTTGACCCCGGACCTTTCGAAAAGTTGGGTTGTCTCAAATAGGATTTTTGGCTCCCAAAGCCGAAAAACATGAAAAAAAGTGAAAATGTTGTGCCTATGCTTAAACACATCGAAAAAGCAATGACTGTGAATGGTTTTTGGAACAATTTGAAAAAAAACATTTCTTTGACCAAAACGTTGACCCCGGACCTTTCGAAAAGTTGGGTTGTCTCAAATAGGATTTTTGGCTCCCAAAGCCGAAAAAACATGAAAAAAAGTGAAAATGTTGTGCCTATGCTTAAACACATCGAAAAAGCAATGACTGTGAATGGTTTTTGGAACAATTTGAAAAAAACATTTTTTTGACCAAAACGTTGACCCCGGACCTTTCGAAAAGTTGGGTTGTCTCAAATAGGATTTTTGGCTCCCAAAGCCGAAAAACATGAAAAAAAGTGAAAATGTTGTGCCTATGCTTAAACACATCGAAAAAGCAATGACTGTGAATGGTTTTTGGAACAATTTGAAAAAAAACATTTTTTTGACCAAAACGTTGACCCCGGACCTTTCGAAAAGTTGGGTTGTCTCAAATAGGATTTTTGGCTCCCAAAGCCGAAAAACATGAAAAAAAGTGAAAATGTTGTGCCTATGCTTAAACACATCGAAAAAGCAATGACTGTGAATGGTTTTTGGAACAATTTGAAAAAAACATTTTTTTGACCAAAACGTTGACCCCGGACCTTTCGAAAAGTTGGGTTGTCTCAAATAGGATTTTTGGCTCCCAAAGCCGAAAAACATGAAAAAAAGTGAAAATGTTGTGCCTATGCTTAAACACATCGAAAAAGCAATGACTGTGAATGGTTTTTGGAACAATTTGAAAAAAACATTTCTTTGACCAAAACATTGACCCCGGACCTCTCGAAAAGTTGGGTTGTCTCAAATAGGATTTTTGGCTCCCAAAGCCGAAAAACATGAAAAAAAGTGAAAATGTTGTGCCTATGCTTAAACACATCGAAAAAGCAATGACTGTGAATGGTTTTTGGAACAATTTGAAAAAAAACATTTTTTTGACCAAAACGTTGACCCCGGACCTTTCGAAAAGTTGGGTTGTCTCAAATAGGATTTTTGGCTCCCAAAGCCGAAAAACATGAACAAAAAGTGAAAATGTTGTGCCTATGCTTAAACACATCGAAAAAGCAATGACTGTGAATGGTTTTTGGAACAATTTGAAAAAAACATTTTTTTGACCAAAACGTTGACCCCGGACCTTTCGAAAAGTTGGGTTGTCTCAAATAGGATTTTTGGCTCCCAAAGCCGAAAAACATGAAAAAAAGTGAAAATGTTGTGCCTATGCTTAAACACATCGAAAAAGCAATGACTGTGAATGGTTTTTGGAACAATTTGAAAAAAAACATTTTTTTGACCAAAACGTTGACCCCGGACCTTCCGAAAAGTTGGGTTGTCTCAAATAGGATTTTTGGCTCCCAAAGCCGAAAAACATGAAAAAAAGTGAAAATGTTGTGCCTATGCTTAAACACATCGAAAAAGCAATGACTGTGAATGGTTTTTGGAACAATTTGAAAAAAACATTTTTTTGACCAAAACGTTGACCCGGACCTTTCGAAAGTTGGGTTGTCTCAAATAGGATTTTTGGCTCCCAAAGCCGAAAAACATGAAAAAAAGTGAAAATGTTGTGCCTATGCTTAAACACATCGAAAAAGCAATGACTGTGAATGGTTTTTGGAACAATTTGAAAAAAACATTTTTTTGACCAAAACGTTGACCCCGGACCTTTCGAAAAGTTGGGTTGTCTCAAATAGGATTTTTGGCTCCCAAAGCCGAAAAACATGAAAAAAAGTGAAAATGTTGTGCCTATGCTTAAACACATCGAAAAAGCAATGACTGTGAATGGTTTTTGGAACAATTTGAAAAAAACATTTTTTTGACCAAAACGTTGACCCCGGACCTTTCGAAAAGTTTGGTTGTCTCAAATAGGATTTTTGGCTCCCAAAGCCGAAAAAACATGAACAAAAGTGAAAATGTTGTGCCTATGCTTAAACACATCGAAAAAGCAATGACTGTGAATGGTTTTTGGAACAATTTGAAAAAAAACATTTTTTTGACCAAAACGTTGACCCCGGACCTTTCGAAAAGTTGGGTTGTCTCAAATAGGATTTTTGGCTCCCAAAGCCGAAAAACATGAAAAAAAGTGAAAATGTTGTGCCTATGCTTAAACACATCGAAAAAGCAATGACTGTGAATGGTTTTTGGAACAATTTGAAAAAAACATTTTTTTGACCAAAACGTTGACCCCGGACCTTTCGAAATGTTGGGTTGTCTCAAATAGGATTTTTGGCTCCCAAAGCCGAAAAACATGAACAAAAAGTGAAAATGTTGTGCCTATGCTTAAACACATCGAAAAAGCAATGACTGTGAATGGTTTTTGGAACAATTTGAAAAAAACATTTTTTTGACCAAAACGTTGACCCCGGACCTTTCGAAAAGTTGGGTTGTCTCAAATAGGATTTTTGGCTCCCAAAGCCGAAAAACATGAAAAAAAGTGAAAATGTTGTGCCTATGCTTAAACACATCGAAAAAGCAATGACTGTGAATGGTTTTTGGAACAATTTGAAAAAAAACATTTCTTTGACCAAAACGTTGACCCCGGACCTTTCGAAAAGTTGGGTTGTCTCAAATAGGATTTTTGGCTCCCAAAGCCGAAAAACATGAAAAAAAGTGAAAATGTTGTGCCTATGCTTAAACACATCGAAAAAGCAATGACTGTGAATGGTTTTTGGAACAATTTGAAAAAAACATTTTTTTGACCAAAACGTTGACCCCGGACCTTTCGAAAAGTTGGGTTGTCTCAAATAGGATTTTTGGCTCCCAAAGCCGAAAAACATGAAAAAAAGTGAAAATGTTGTGCCTATGCTTAAACACATCGAAAAAGCAATGACTGTGAATGGTTTTTGGAACAATTTGAAAAAAACATTTTTTTGACCAAAACGTTGACCCCGGACCTTTCGAAAAGTTGGGTTGTCTCAAATAGGATTTTTGGCTCCCAAAGCCGAAAAACATGAAAAAAAGTGAAAATGTTGTGCCTATGCTTAAACACATCGAAAAAGCAATGACTGTGAATGGTTTTTGGAACAATTTGAAAAAAACATTTCTTTGACCAAAACAGTTGACCCCGGACCTCTCGAAAAGTTCGGTTGTCTCAAATAGGATTTTTGGCTCCCAAAGCCGAAAAACATGAAAAAAAGTGAAAATGTTGTGCCTATGCTTAAACACATCGAAAAAGCAATGACTGTGAATGGTTTTTGGAACAATTTGAAAAAAAACATTTTTTTGACCAAAACGTTGACCCCGAACCTTTCGAAAAGTTTGGTTGTCTCAAATAGGATTTTTGGCTCCCAAAGCCGAAAAACATGAAAAAAAGTGAAAATGTGCCTATGCTTAAACACATCGAAAAAGCAATGACTGTGAATGGTTTTTGGAACAATTTGAAAAAAACATTTTTTTGACCAAAACGTTGACCGGAACCTTTCGAATGTTGGTTGTCTCAAATGGGATTTTTGGCTCCCAAAGCCGAAAAACATGAACAAAAAGTGAAAATGTTGTGCCTATGCTTAAACACATCGAAAAAGCAATGACTGTGAATGATTTTTGGAACAATTTGAAAAAAACATTTTTTTGACCAAAACGTTGACCCCGGAACTTTCGAAAAGTTTGCTTGTCTCAAATAGGATTTTTGGCTCCCAAAGCCGAAAAACATGAACAAAAAGTGAAAATGTTGTGCCTATGCTTAAACACATCGAAAAAGCAATGACTTTGAATGGTTTTTGGAACAATTTGAAAAAAACATTTTTTTGACCAAAACGTTGACCCCGGACCTTTCGAAATGTTTGCTTGTCTCAAATAGGATTTTTGGCTACCAAAGCCGAAAAACATGAACAAAAGTGAAAATGTTGTGCCTATGCTTAAACACATCGAAAAAGCAATGACTGTGTATGGTTTTTGGAACAATTTGAAAAAAAAATTTTTTTGACCAAAACGTTGACCCCGGACCTTTCGAAAAGTTCGGTTGTCTCAAATAGGATTTTTGGCTCCCAAAGCCGAAAAACATGAAAAAAAGTGAAAATGTTGTGCCTATGCTTAAACACATCGAAAAAGCAATGACTGTGAATGGTTTTTGGAACAATTTGAAAAAAAAATTTTTTGACCAAAACGTTGACCCCGGACCTTTCGAAAAGTTCGGTTGTCTCAAATAGGATTTTTGGCTCCCAAAGCCGAAAAACATGAAAAAAAGTGAAAATGTTGTGCCTATGCTTAAACACATCGAAAAAGCAATGACTGTGAATGGTTTTTGGAACAATTTGAAAAAAACATTTTTTTGACCAAAACGTTGACCGGAACCTTTCGATGTTGGGTTGTCTCAAATAGGATTTTTGGCTCCCAAAGCCGAAAAACATGAAAAAAAGTGAAAATGTTGTGCCTATGTTTAAACACATCGAAAAAGCAATGACTGTGAATGGTTTTTGGAACAATTTGAAAAAAAACATTTTTTTGACCAAAACGTTGACCCCGGACCTTTCGAAAAGTTGGGTTGTCTCAAATAGGATTTTTGGCTCCCAAAGCCGAAAAACATGAAAAAAAGTGAAAATGTTGTGCCTATGCTTAAACACATCGAAAAAGCAATGACTGTGAATGGGTTTTGGAACAATTTGAAAAAAACATTTTTTTGACCAAAACGTTGACCCGGAACCTTTCGAATGTTTGGTTGTCTCAAATGGGATTTTTGGCTCCCAAAGCCGAAAAACATGAAAAAAAATTGAAAATGTTGTGCCTATGCTTAAACACATCGAAAAAGCAATGACTGTGAATGGTTTTTGGAACAATTTGAAAAAAAAACATTTTTTTGACCAAAACGTTGACCCCGGACCTTTCGAAAAGTTTGGTTGTCTCAAATAGGATTTTTGGCTCCCAAAGCCGAAAAACATGAAATAAAGTGAAAATATTGTCCATGTGCTACATGTGTCATATTTCTGTTGACATTATGCCTAAACATATGTTGATAAGGACCTTGTTTTCCTTGTCATTATTCCATCTCATACCAGGAATGGGTGCAACAAAGAGCAGGCTAGAGGAGTTCCAAGAGATGAAAATGACAATCAAAACTTCATTCAAAGAAAAAACTATCTTGGACTGTGGGAAGTCATGATGACAAAAGAGCCCTACTGCTCAGAATATGTGGTATGCTCTGTTTTTTTTTTTTTTTGTATAAATAACATGACATGATCTTTTCACTGTACGTAGATATGGGCAGTTTGTTTGATCAGTGTATTTTTTTTTTTTTACAGCATATCCTAGTCGAGATAATGTTGGTGCATCCAATATCTGCAAGAGTCTGCGAGAGAGGCTTCTCAACACAGAACAGAATAAAGTCAGATGTTAGGGCAAATCTGCACACTGACACTGTGGAGGACCTCATCAGAATCAGTGTTGAGGGGCCAGAATTGAGGGATTATGATGCCAGGCAGGATGTTAAGCTGTGGTTCTCCCAGGGGAACAGAGTTAGGAGGCCCCACTACACTGCGTGCACAATTATTAGGCACGTGAGTATTTTTGTGAATATGTTAAAAACTATGTTAACAGTCATTTTCAAATTTGTCAAGAAGTCAGATAGTAAATATAATTTTTCACCTGTGTGGTTAAAATGATGCTTTTAAAGGTACGTCATCTATTTTTAAATGCAGAATCTGCAGAAATGAGCGTGCCAAATTATTATGCAAGTTGGTGATAAGAGCATATAACTTGTAAAAATTAAAAACTAGGCACCATTTTAAACGTTCTATTGATTGAAAATAATATTTACTACAACTGTATTCAAACTTCAACAAAAACAACAGTTTTCTTTACATTTGTGAACAAAATAAAACTGTTAATGTCTTTAAAACATCTCAAATCTAAAGTGTTTCTCAAATGTCCAATATAACCTCCTTTTCTTTCAGTGAGGGTCAGAGGTCACTGGTAAACTGATTTAGTGAGGTTTCTGATGACTTTTCTGCTGACTCTTTGAGCTGTACCTTGTATGGCTTTTCAAAGATGCTCATTGAGCTGTATTTCTTGCCATTACAATGTTACAATGTTACAATGTCATTTAGCAGACGCTTTTATCCAAAGCGACGTACATACGAGAACAAGAACAACACAAGCAAAGATCTAGACAAGAGGAAACAAGATCAGTAAGAGTAACAAAGTGCTTCAATTCAATTTGGGTGCAGGTACTGCCAAGCAGTGTAAATGCAATTCAAAAAAAAAATAAGTAAGGAATTTTTTTTTTTTTTTTTTAATTTTTTTTCCCGAAATAAGGAACATCTACAATGAAGCAACCAACCAATTTAAGACCTTCCATTATCATCATCAACAATTCACATCACCACAATAATGACCAAAGTACCAAGTGCTGGGTCCCTCAAGAGCTGAACACAGATTCCCAGAGTAGAGCAGGACAGTGCGAGTCAATCGTAGCTGGAAGACATGATCTGCCACTGGGGACAACAGTGGAGAACAGTCTAGCTAAGTGCATAGTGCTTCCTAAAGAGCTGGGTCTTTAGCTGTCTTTTGAAAGTAGAGAGGGACTCTGCAGATCGAATGGAGTTGGCCAATTCATTCCACCATTTAGGGGCAACAGAGGAGAAGAGTCGAGCTAGTGATTTTGAGGCCTTGTGTGCTGGAAGCACTAGGCGCTTTTCAGAGGCTGAGCGTAGCGGGCGAGAAGGGCAGTAGACCTGGATGAGGGGTTCCAGGTAAACTGGAGCAGTTTTGGTGACTGCTTTGTAAGTCATGATTAGAGTTTTGTATCTGATGCGAGCTGCAACTGGAAGCCAGTGTAGTGAGATGAGCAGGGGAGTGACATGAGCTGTCTTAGGCTGGTTGAAGACCAGACGTGCTGCTGCGTTCTGGATCATTTGCAGAGGTTTAACTGTGAATGCAGGGGGGCCTGCCAGTAGAGAGTTGCAGTAGTCAATGCGTGACATTACAAGAGCTTGAACCAGGAGCTGTGTTGCGTGTTCTGTCAGGTAGGGTCTAATCCTCTTGATGTTATAGAGGGAAAAACGGCAGGACCGAGCAATCGAGGCAACATGAACCTTGAAGGTTAGCTGGTCATCGATCATGACACCCAGATTTCGGGCAGACTTAGTGGGCATGAGGTTTTGTGATCCAAACTGGATATTGATCTGTGGGTCCATAGTGGGACTGGCTGGAATGATAATAAGCTCAGTCTTGGACAGGTTGAGCTGTAGGTGACGTTCCCTCATCCATTTAGAAATGTCAGCAAGGCAGGACGAGATCCGAGCTGAGACAGTTGTGTCGTCAGGTGGGAAAGATAGGAAAAGCTGTGTATCATTACTGTAAATTATCATCTTCAGTATTGACCACAAATTCTCAGTCGGGCAACCAAATCATGTTCTGGTGTGACCATCTCAGAAAGTTGGTAGCACCAGTGCTACCAATGGAAAAGTTAGTGTAGAGCCCTGAGTGAATATATGCTGAAGCTGCTGAAGCTATAAGCTGTAGACATTTAAGAAGTTGAAGTGGATTTGAAGAT
Source organism: Notolabrus celidotus (assembly GCF_009762535.1). Taxonomy (NCBI): domain Eukaryota; kingdom Metazoa; phylum Chordata; class Actinopteri; order Labriformes; family Labridae; genus Notolabrus; species Notolabrus celidotus. The sequence continues at coordinate 17,198 of NC_048278.1, forward strand.
TCTGCCCCATCTGTGTCAATGTTAAAATAAAGTTTTAAATATAGTTGAATAATTAAAAAGTATAAGGGCTGAATATGTGAGGAGATATAGCCTGAAAGATGTGAAGGAGCTGAATAGTTTAAAAGTTGAATGGTGAAAATCGGTCAGTTTGAAGGCTGTGAAAAAAGCCAAAAAACGTACGGAAGAAGAAAAATAAGTAGAAAGTAGAAGAACATGTTATCACAGAAACACTGAGGACCTAAAATGTGTGGATGTAAAGGCGCAAAGGGTTTCATATTTTCTCAAGACTTGTAACCTCAAATATTTCCTACCGAATTGTTAGTTTTTCGATGTAAGTTAACAAGCGGAACCTTCGTCATATGTACAGGGGGAAGGTTTTTTCCCTGCGGATTCCCTTGGCTGTTTATTTCCGGTCTAAGGCGGAAGTACATGCAGGGGTTTCGTGGAGGTGACCGAATGGTGGCTAGCTGAAGCATTTCTGGAAATATCGCATTAATACAGAGTTAAAATCGTTTTTCTTTGAGGGAACACACCTTGGTCGCTGCCATGGGAGCTCACCTGGGAAAACGGTACCTCACCGAGACCGAGACCGAGCCGGACCCCGCGACGAAGTTCGGCTTCGACCCTGAGTTCGGGTTTGGAGAGAGGAAAGAGAGAGGTTTGTCACCTGCTGTTAACCTCAGAGAAACTTATTTTAAAGAGGCATTTATAGTTTTAATTATCCTGTATGTTGAAGGTTGTTATATGTTATATGAGATTATCTTCTCTGACGTTAGCCATGTTAGCATGCCTGCTAACACAGCTGATTGGCGTCTCTGTAGTGAGTGAATGGGGCTGTTTACCTGTGTATCTGCAATAAGCAACCTGTAAGAACAAACTACTACAACTATAATAATCTATTACGTTTTATCTTGGTACTATTAAATAATAGTTTATTTTATTTTATTATTATACCAGGAATAATCCCATTGAGATGCTAAGTCTCTTTTACAAGGGAGTCCTGGCCAAGATAGCAGCATACAACATTTCACAAAGAGAACCAGACAAAACATATAGTAACAAGTAACCATTACATCAATGTATAAATTAGCATTGTTGAGCTCTAAAAACATGTACACAAGCTGATCAGATGATCCTTTATCCAAGTTTTAAAATCATCCAATCAAATTAAACAATCCAGTTTCAGGTGACACTGAAGCTCAAACCAAGATGAGGGAGCAAAGACAATAAAAACACTTTTACCAAAGACAGAGCGAGTCCGAGGGATGAAAAATAATTTGTCCATGGAACCGAAGATTACAGCCACCGACAAATTTAGGAGTCATTACGGAGCATAAATAAGACGGCAGCTCCTGGAGTATTGACATACCAATGTTCCATTCTGTTGTGGAAGGACGACAAGCTTACCTTTTCATACAAGATACAGTGATATGTGCGAAATCCTACACCAGAAACGAGCCGCAATGCAGCATGGGACACAGCCCAACATTTTCCGAGAATTAGAATAAGATTATGAATGCATTCTCGTTGCGCTGTATGATTGAGATGAGTCGGGATTATTAATAGATATTTCTGGTTATTTCTGCAGCATCACCGAGTCCTGAGAGGAACTACTACTACAAAAAAATCTATATATCTATATATAAATCTGACGTTAAGTGCATACTTTATAGGTAAAAGTATAATATTTACATCATATCCATACATGTATCATATCTAACCTGCATATCTACAAGAGCTTTGCACAGTCCCTTTGTCTGCATGTGGGCGGGGTATTTTTGCTTGGATTGCATGAATTTTGAATTACTTTATTCTAATTACATACTACACCTGCAATGAGTTCACAATTCTCATTCTCACTTAAAAATCCCTCCACGGTCAGGCCTCAGATTACTTGGTTGAACTACTCCACCATCACCAGCCGACCCATTCCCTCAGATCTGAATCACTACACTTACTTACAGTCCCAAGCACGCACCTAAAGACCCACGGTGAAAGAGCCTTCCAGGCTGCCCACATCCTTACGCTCTGCAGAATCAGACGGTGCCTTCAAGAAGCTTTTAAAAACTCAGCTGTTCACACGGCTTTAGGATGTTTTGGTTTAAGATCTCTTCCATTTTAATTGCTCTGTTTTATTAGTCCCTGTTTATCTCTTTTGAAACTCTGTATATTTTATCTGTGTAAAGCACTTTGTGACGTTCTGTGTCTGTGAAAAGCACTAAACAAATACAATTATCATTTGTAAAAAACAAACATCACCAAGTAGATATTTATATTTATTTATATTTTGATATTTGACATTAGTAGACAGATGGATATGATCTAGTTATTCTCCTTGTACCTATAAAGTTTGCACTTAACCTCATATTTTGATTATTTTTTCTCCCAGAACTCGTCAGATCTGCAGAATCCAGTTCTGAATCTCATAGAGCCTCACCCATTTTACCTGCAACCAGCGCTTCTGCTTTCTTCTGTTATTTTAAGCATTATTATATTATTATGATTGTTTTTTGGTATTTAATGGTAAAAAGTGAACAGCTTTCAGATCCCCTACAACCACTTTCAAGCGGTTGTACCACATTACAACCAGAGGCTTAAAAAATGAACAGATTTGATATTTGAATAATTAAAAATCACGACTCATCCCTAATGAAGAGTTTTTCATATCCCACCCCTTTCTGTTTTATTTTAACATCAGTTCCATCTACATTGAACAATCAAATGTGTCTTTCTTTGACAGAGATGGTAGCGACTCAGGAGCAGATGAACTTGGCCCAGCTGCCTATGGAGCAAAGGGACTACTGTGCTCACCACCTCCTTAAACTTATGAAGTGCAAGAGGGACAACTGGCCCAACTTCCTGGCCTGCAAGCACGAGAGACACGACTGGGACTACTGTGAACACCAGGAGTAAGTGTTGGAGTTGATAGTTTACAGGTTTGGTTGTAGTCAGTCATTTGCAGGATTAATGAACACGGATGATGACCCTTTGTTTTAGACAAATTAGTTACAGTTGTCAAAAGTATCATGGTATCAGGGGCGCTGGTGGCCTAGTGGTCTAAGCACCCCACATACAGAGGCTACAGTCCTCGTCGCAGGGGTCACCGGTTCGATTCCCGGCTGGTTGACCATTTCCTGCATGTCCTCCCCCACTCTCTACTCCCCATACTTCCTGTCTCTCTTCAGCTGTCGTATCAAATGAAGGCAAAAAGGCCAAAAATATAACTTAAAAAAAAAAAAAAAAAAAGTATCATGGTATCATGAAATCTGTAAAAACAGCAGCGCCTAATCAATCGTTTCAAAGCTTTTGGGAGTTTTAGATGCAACTCAGCTGACAAACAGTATCAGGAGGAAGATTGAGTATTTCTACGTGGTTGTTTGTAATGAATGTTATTTGCGACACGATCCAGTCATTCAAACAAGTGTTGTTACAAGTTATTTACCTTGCATCGTGTGTTTCTGTCTCCAGCTACGTGATGCGTATGAAGGAGTACGAGAGAGAGAGGAGGCTCCAGCTGAGGAAGAAGAGAATCGAGGCTCAGGCTGAAGCTGCATGATCAGTACATCCTCTGATATTCTTCATCTTTGTATATACGTGCTGCTGTTCACAATAAACAGGATTGTTCAAGCTCTCAAACCTTCAGACCTTTTTATCCTCTGGATGACATCGCGTAGGAAACAGGGACTCCTTTGATAATTTAGAGTGACTTGCTTTAAATTAATCGACAAAACAACTTGATTATTTTGATAAATTCACAGTTCTGAATTTGAAACGAAGATTTCCTTTGTTGCCCTGGTTCCAAAAATTAGATTTTTAGAGTCTTGATAGTTTACAGTATTCATATATTTGATAAATACAGCATTGCAGACATCTTCAAACACAACTCAAGAATGACACCTGTGACTAGTTAGAGCAAGGCAACAACACGTTAATTTCTATTTTTTTAATAAATTACTTCGTCAGATGTCAACAAAATTAAAACACTGTCATGGTTTCAAATTTAGATCAATTGATATCAAAAATGAACAGTGTAAGTTTTGCTTAATATAACCAGATGCAGATTCAGCACAATAACAGTATTCATGACACCAGAGAGAGTTTAAACATCTCATGGTTTTTCTGTACAGCACATCGTTAAGCATATACCAGAGAGTCTGGAGGCTGAGAGTGCTCTGCAATGAACAAATTAATCTCATGGGTTTGTTTGTAGGCGGTGAAAAAACAAGTTTAGTTTTTTAACATTTTTACTTGACATGACGGGATCACAGACGGGACGGGGAGAGACGATCTGAGGGAGGAGGAGGGGACAGGTTCAGGCTCCTTCAGTCAGTCTATCAGTTCCAGTGTAGATTTAAGAGACAGAAAAGGGAAGGAAACCGTTTCAAACAGGGCAGGGGTTTGAAGCAGGGGGGTATATTTGACTCCTAAAAAGAGGGAGTGCTGAACGGGTGAGGGAGCGGGCGACTTCTACTACAGGACGAAGGGCAGGATGGGCGAGCGGAGAGGAGGGTAGTCGCGGAATTCCTTCAGGTAGCTGCGGTGCTTCCCCTTGGCCCACACCGTCATCTGGATGAAACCCACCACGGTGAAGAAAGCCACCGGCAGGCACTGAGTCATCAGGGTGAAGCCAAACCAGGAGCCCAGCTGCAGAGAGAGGAGGCGTGTTATACAGACGGATACCACAAGAGGGCAGCAGCTGCAGCCGTGACTTACAAAACTGTCAGGGCCTGATGCACAGAAGGATCCTCTGAATTTTCCACTCGTTAAAACATGGCAACACAAAACCCTTTCTGTGCTTATGAACTTTGATGGCATTATAATTTAACTACTTATTTCAATGTATTTATTTATTTATTTCATTATTACTTTATAATTTATTGTTTCAACACTCTTAATCAATTATTCTTTCTCCAAGACTACTCCTGAACCCAAATTGAAATGTCCTTTATTGGTCTTACATATTTACTAATTTATTTAGTTGTTTATTTATTTACTTATTCATCTACGTGTTTATTTATTCTGATCTCACTGCTCCACATCCTTTTAACTGTTTCTATTTTCTCTGATGCAATGCCTTCTTTTTCTTCAAATCTTTTATTGTCCTTGCTGTCTGCTGAAAATCCATCCGTTCCATCAGTTTTATTTTATTTGCATTTCTTATTGTCGAATTTTCACGTTATATTTTTTTTGCATTGTTAGAACTTTCTAGACGTCTTTCTGTATGGTTCAATGTTTATTTTGTCATTCCTGAGTTTCTGCCATGCTCTGTCTGTCAAAGCAACATTTGTTTTTAAAGGTATAAAGAAAGTTGTTATTATTAGTGGGGTTTTTTTGGGGTTAAAGGTGATGTATAGTTGTAATACAAAGCTTTAAAGTTGATAATCCATTTTAACAACACAGAAAATGTCATTCTTTGTTTTGAAGACACTTTTTGATGAACCCCTGGTGGTAATTTTGGTCAAACTACCTCTGACACAGTTAAAGGAGAAACACTCGTTGATCGTCCCCTGACGTGTAAAACATGTTACCTCATAGGTGTAGTTGGGGCAGGACACCAGCAGGAAGATCCAGGTGAAGGGGTTCTTTGTTGGATAGGGAATCTTCCTCGTCTTTGAGCCTGGATCAAGTTTGCAAACAAAGAAAAAGGGAATAAAAAGGGGATGAGTCAAATCCATCTTATCGTTGTTTGGTTGAAAATCATGTGGTTTATGTTTTTAATACTAAAATATGCTGCATTTATAAAACATCCAGGGCTCATAGACACGACTGATGGACGCATTAACGTTGTTTTGACTTAACATGTACAGCCGGAGAATTTGAGCCATCTGCAAACAGTTTAGTTTTGTTGTGATTGTTTAATTTAACAGAGAAATACTTCAGATGTTAAAAGTATTTTTGGGGCTTTACCGGAAAGGTGCATAAAACATTTTTCTTATTTGCATCAACTGTACTTCGAGGTTCTCGACTTGATTCTGAAAATGGCTTAAACATCCCAAGAGGGGCCACGAAGGATCCTTTAAATACAGAGCAACTTTATGTTGTTAAAAGTTGTCAAATTAACTGTACATACCAAGAAGCAGCACTGTTAACTTGCGCGTGTATGTATGTATGTATGTATGTATGTGCGTGCGTGCGTGCGTGCGTGCGTGCGTGCGTGCGTGCGTGCGTGCGTGCGTGCGTGCGTGCGTGCGTGCGTGCGTTCGTGCATGTTTACCTGGTGGACGGAGGTTGCGGAGAGCAATGTGGATGGAAAAGTTCCCGATCTGACAGAACTAAGACAGAAAAAAAGCAACATGAGTAAGTTAATGGTTCGTAGATAGTAGATCTAAAGATACATTCAAAGACGGATCAAAAAAACCTCCTTTCATAAACACCTGAAACTGAGAGAAACCAAAAAAACAAACAATAAATTGAGGCATACCAAGAACATGATGAGGGCGAGTCGGATCTGTTGCTCCCCGTAGGCTGCAGAAAGAAACAGTGAACGTGAGAAATGAAAAAGGAGAAACATCACACCGTTTATACAAGGGTTTGGACATATGAGAACTCACTGGGCGGTGTGTACAGCGGGTGGTTGATGTAATATGCCATCCATGCTGCAAAGCCCCAGTAGTAAGTACAGTTCTGAAAGAGAGAACACGACGTGTTGGTACAGACGCACTTTGATTCATATATTTTCAAAGTTGATTTTTGGTTTTTTTTGTGCCTTTATTGAAAGGATGGGTCAAACCGGCAAACCTTAATCCTACTCATCACACCCATTCATGCACAAACAGGTACTACAGATGAGTTGAGGAGGGGTGAGGTAGATTACCTTAAAGATGTTGCGTAGCGGCATCGTCCCGTGAGAGAAGCGATGGACGAACAGCGTCTCCAGCAGCCTCTTGCAATAGTGGAACGAGTGACACATGCAAGCGAGGCTGCAGACAGAAACGACACGTAGGTTAGCTCCATCATGGTTATCGAACAGGATCAAGCTTGTTCTCCCTCAGTTATGTTTTTGAAACAAATGTCTTATATGTGATATTACTGATATTAACAATAAAGTTAAGATCCCCGTTTGTGCATGACTTCAGTGTGTCTCCTTTTAACTGGTTGAAAGCTGCACTAAGTTGAATGGACTGCAGGTGTTCCTGACTGCAGTCCTTTAAAGGTGACATATCACGCTTTTTTCATCAATATATATTGGTCTAAGAGGTCCCCAAAACATGTCTTTAAAGTTTATGCTCAAAAAAACACTTTGAAATCAGATTTTGGTCTGCCTGAAATGCTATGTGACTATGCTAATTAGTGCTAGCACTTATCCATGACAAATAAAAATCATCCACTAGATCTTCAAATCTGCAGACGTGGGGAGTAAAACCGACCTTTGAGTTTATTAAGACAGCCTACAACTAGCATGCCTCCCTCCTAAGCTCCTTGTTAGCACACACGTGTGCAGGGAATGAAAAACGGAGGAGGGGTTGAGTTGTATTTTATACAGTCTATGGGCTGAACAAGCTTCGAGCTCTGACTCCGTGACAGACCGGATATTGTTGTTACGTAACAAAAACACGGAAGTCTGAAACGGCTCGTTTCACACACATTTACAGAAAGGTGGAGAAAGCAGAACAGGGGCAGAATGGATTCTTTTCATTCTCGAGGGGTTTGTAGACATGCCAGGGACACATATTTCAGGTAGAGAACCATTAAAAAGTCCATTTTGAATGATATGTCACCTTTAATAAGTCCAGATGCTAGACATGAGCTTTTATAAAGTGTCATGTCTGTGGATAAGTGACAGAGATGGATAAATGAGTCAGGGGGCTCTCCTGTTGGTTTGAACAGCGTGATCTCTGTGTTTAAGCGAGGTGAGAGCGGTCAAAGGCATGTGAAAGCATGCTGGAGACACTCACTGTACGACCCAGTGTTTACTGGTGGTGAAGTCGTATTTCGGTGCGTAGATGAAGGGAACTCTGAAGTAGAACATCAGATAGATGACCAGAGGACCGGTGTACTCTGTCAGAAAGACCTGAAGGACAGAAAAGAACAGGATGAGTCAGAGACGGGCGAAGCTGCAGAGATCATTTCAGGATGTTCGGCTCCTGATATTTCCTACCCCTTTTCCACCGAGGCAGGTTCAGGGCCGGTTCGGAGCCGGTGCCCGATTCAGAACCGGTTCTTCGTGTTTCAAATGCATGCGAACCAGCTCCCAGCCCGGAAAACTGGTTCCAGAGCGGCTCCAACTCTTTGCTGGACCAGAACCGTGGACCGCTTACGTGAGGGGCGGGGTTACCGTGGCCAAAAACACAAACCAAACAATGCGGTGCTTGGCGACAGGCAGTCATGCCTGCGCAGTCTCCACTAATTTGTCGGGCGGTTTTACGGTTTCTAAAATCAACTGGGCTGTATGCCAGAATATAAGTAGGTATTAAAACGTAGCCTGTGGACCAGCATTACACTCCCCAGTGTACAGCCTGCCGGAACCTCATTCGAAGAAGAAGACTGTCATGCCGACTCACCAGGGCCTATAACTCCATAGCGATCCTGGAGTCGATTATCGATGAGTCGCTCAACATCCAGAGCTCTACCGACAATGGTAAGTTGTGTTGTTGTTTGTCTTGTTTACAGAAATGATATGTGCTACTCACTGTATATGATCGATGTTACGTTAAACCCTGTAGTTAGGTTTTATGTAGTTTTATATTTAATTGACTTTCACACAAGCTTTTCCTGGCAGGAGGTAATCAGTGCTGGAGGCGCTGCAAAACTTGAAATATGAGGACTGGCAGGGGGAGCAGGCTGGGGAACTTCTGAGTGCAGTGCATGTTTGTCAGACGCTGTGCAGTCTTTGTTTCTTCCTGTGTGTCATATTACTGATATATTGACTGGTTGCTGCAGTATCAGAGGAAACTTATCCATGCACTTGTTTTCTGCCCAGCTTTGTTGAACCCCACTTGGATCTAATGTGTCAGGACAGTCTGCATGTTCCGCTCTGGTCTTCGGTCAGCTCTGTGTCGTACTCACCGTGACCCAGCTGATCTGAGCTCCCAGGTCTCTGAAGTAGAAGGTAGCCGTGGTTCCCACAGGAAGATGCTGCAGAACATCCTCATCCTTCAGAGACTTCCCCTCTGAAACACACACATGAACATAATGAGTACATTATGAGTCAAAGGCAGTAGATGAAGTCCTCTATCGGCTTCAGGATGACTGACTGAACACCATGCTCTGGCTGACTTACTGGGGTCGAGGCGGATGGACTGTCGAGTTGGATACCATTGAGGATCTGAAACAGACAGAAACATGAACATCGTACAGCAGGACATGAAGTAGTGGGGATAGTAGTGAGAGGGATGGCACTCACGGCTCTTGTGGAACATAGACTTTATCTCCCCGATTGTGGCATTTGGCTCGACCTGTAAATAACACAGTGATTAATAATTGGAGACACACACACACATCCACAGACCCACAGTAACAGATAATGACCCTGGTCTTTTCCATTCCCTATGATTAGTGATAAATTTAGCCCTGGCTGTGCCCACACATCCAATGGATGTGGACTATTTAACAGCTGGTATTGGGGTTTCAAGCGCCAAAGCAAAACACACACACACACACACACACACACACACACACACACACACACACACACACACACACACACACACACACACACACACACACACACACACACACACACACACACACACACACACACACACACACACACACACACACACACACACACACAGAGAGAAAGAACAAGCCCAGTACATGACCTTGTGTGAGGCTGCCAACGATGAAAAACAACCCCAAGTAAAAATACAATGGCAACAAAACAGAAGCATGAGAGGCGAGGCGAGGAGGATACACACACCGAACACCTGAGCATCATTCTGTTTCTATCACCTGATGAAGAGACTTTGACTGCTGAACTGAGGTGGTTGACGCGTTCTTTCTGTCTGCATTTTACAGATTTATCATGTGTCATGTTGCGTTTATGAGCCCTAACATCTGGTGTGCACATGGATAGTTTTTCATCCCTCGTATGCACATGTTGAAAAAAAAAAGAAATCGTATCTATTTGGTGCTTTTCTTTAACAATTCTACAAGTCAAACGTGACATGAAGCAACTTTCAGCTTGACTTGTGAAAGCTCAGACTTTAGTAAGCATCATAAAGTCCAGTGTTTGTAATACAACTCATAGAACTTTATTGAGTCAGTGTGGGTCATAATGTCTATTAAAGCCCCCCTGTGGTGAAAAACTGTCATTACTGACCTCGTCTTGTACATGTTAGAGGAGTACTTATAGAAAATATCATATTGCTTTTTTTAACAGTTATCTTACATATGCCTTTACATTTTTATTTTATTTATTAATTATTATTATTATTTATATATATTCTTAAATTTGTACTCAATTCTTTTTAACCATTATTCTTGTACTGCTAGATTTATTATTCATTATGAATCCTAGTCATAAAAAATGTGAAATAAAGCTCTTTTGACAATATTTCAATCACTTATTTTGACACTTTCCCCACCCAACAAGGTCAGGAAACTCCTCACAGGAGCTTTAAATAGAAATATATTTATGAACAAGATGCCTGTCCCTGGAGAGTGACTTTTGGCACTGTGATGCAAACATTCAGCAAGTTAGCATTTTACCACCAAGCCATTCATTTAGTAAATCCTATAGAAATTCTGAAGTTTACAGATCATACTCTTTAAAGAGAGCAGCTTATAAGATTGAGAGTTAAGTAGAAGACGCATACTAACTTTTCTTTAACCAGGCTAACTATCCACCAGTGCTCAGAGTAAACAGTGAAGACGAAAAAGAAAGCGACTTCTTCAGTTTCATCTCTAAAGTTTTAGAAGGCCCACTTGTTGACAGACAGTCCCGTTGAAGCTGCAAGCAGATCATATGATTCAGCTGACTGAAGACTGCTGCTGTAACAGACTTGGCTTCTCTTCACGGTGTCCTGAGGACCTCAGGCCATTTTCAGGAGGATTACATCATAGAGGAACCACCTCTCTGTGACCCCCCCCCCCCACTCAAAAGGCTTTTCTAGAAGCCTGACCCAGACATGATACAGTTTAATTTCTAACCCCGTCTGTGTAGCTCTGTGCAGAAACCAGCTCCCTCTGATCAAACACGGTTCTCCATCCGTCTTTTCCTTCAGCAGGTGTTAAGATTGCACACGCTATCACCATGGAAACTCTGCTAAGCCGACAACAGGGTATGATCCGATGAGGATCGCACCGTGCTCTTTGTAATCCTGAGGAGCAGCCTTTGATAAGCAGAGTCTGTCCGGCTGTCGGACTAGCACTACTGAGAACTTGGCTGGGCCTGCCGGTGCAGACTCCACACAACATGAACTCATAACTAACATTACATTAAAGCCTCTGACCTACATATGTTTAAATTAAAGCAGGTTACATTGAGTACAAGTGACTGTAAATACAACTGATAAAACATTAGGTTTAACTTCTTAAATACACGTGGTTCACTCACAAAGGTGTACTTTAACTCTTCTATATTTAAGAAAAAACAACAAAAAAAACCATAATAATGTCTTCCATTCATAAACTTGTCTTTACTGCTCAAAACATGTGAATGAAACAAATACAGCTGCACAATAAATCTCAATTTTAACATTATTACATATCAGAGTCAAAATAACATATCCCACAAGTTTGAATGTATCTCAGCTAATTAAAAAAATTCAACATAAAAATGTTTTCCCTTATCATGTGTTTGTTTAATAAACGGAATGCATTTATACATTTTAATGCAGATGGAGATAGAGAAGAATCTAAGGTTGCTATATGCTACCCTAAGTTTAACTGGAGCCAATTTAGTGATGGAAATATTAAATGTTCCTAATTATTTTGGGATTCATGATGAAGAGACATATATTAGGTTAAAATAAAGAACAGCATATCGACATTAAAACAGAAGTTTTAGATGAGTTGCACTTTATAATGCTTGAATTATTATTAAAAATGTAAATACACACTGCACATGTTTATGATGTAGTGTGTGCATCTATTAAAAGTGTTTCCTTCTCTGCACCTGTACTTAGCTGTGGTTGATTTGTTTCTGCAAATATCCAACATGCACATGATTCATACATTTCTGATTCATTTTCATGTGAATCTTAACACATAAAACTTGTCTTTTTCTAGCTCTGCTGCATCCAGCTGTGACCACACACACTTCACAGATCTAACCTGATGATGCCCAGAGGAACAGATAGCTTGAACCCTCTCAGCAGCCACATTCTAGTTAATACCATTGACTGTATAAAATATGGACGTAGTGTCCGTGACGTCACCCATCTGTTTCTGAAGTGCTGTTTTGAAGCCAATCGTCGGCAGGAGCCATATTGGAAATGTTGAACTCAACATAACTTCTGTCGAGTGAGTGTGATGTAAAGGGGCGGGCTTTAAGCCTCTTAGCCAACATCTACGTGTTCCCGCCTGTCAATCAAGTCAGCTGTGCCTCTCATTGGAAAACTGGTAATCTCAGCACTTCCACATTGGCTGGGACTCATGCTTTCCTAACAAACGTATTTCCCAATATGAAAGAGCAGAGAGCAGCCTGAGAATAAACAAACCCCTGAAGGCCGGGACGAAAACAGTAAACAACAGGTACGATAAGAAGGTTATCTATTTTCTAGTGATGTATCTTCAACCTTTGACCACTTGAAGGTGAAGTTTCTTGGCATACTGACTGAAATCTCAAATGCTCAAAGTGAAAAATAAAGCATATATCAGGGCTGTCACAATACACCTGTATAAACAATAACAGAGTTCTTAAAAAGCTAAATGTTTATACTGTACTAAAAGGGGGTGTACAGTCATACCGTGTACAGAACTGGTAGAGGCTGTAGTGGCTGTAGTGGTTATATACGCTGGGTGCAGCAGAAGAAGAGGACTCAGTAACTAGCTAGCTAGCCTTTAAAGCATTGGGTGGTTACTACAGCGTGGCTAATGTCGGAAAAGATGATTGGAATAAAATATCCTTGCTAGTCTAGATTTCTTTATGAATTTTGTAAAAGAAGACAGAGACTTTATGGACAACATCTGATGCAGAAGAAGAGGGGAGGTCTTGTTATATTAGAGGTTTCTGTCTCAGGCTGCTGACATAAATAAAACACAAATTTGGACATCATTAGAAATGAATGATGACACGTGAATAAGTCAGTTGCTTTTATTAGTAAAGTTTAGGTAGTAATAGACTGGATATTAAAATGGACGCCACACGTTTTCACAGCCGCCGTGCCTCCTTAGTGCCCCCCCTCCTGTGTGTGTATGTGCCATTATTGCCCATGAAAGTGATCCCAACAGTGTTTACATTGACTTACTGCCCCTTACACAGCCACTGACTGACAGCAGACACTACATCAGCTCTAGAAAACATCTGACTTGCATGCACAGAGTTATTCTGCACCTGTTGAGTTAAGCAACAGGCAGACACACGGCAGAGACTCCGTTAGATGTGCATAAATGAAAGTAAAGTATTTTGAGAAAGATGGATTTAAATATAAGTGAAAGATGTGATTAAAACATGAAGGAATGGAATCAGTTCTCACCTTGTCCAGGAAGCAGAGCTTGTCCTTGGTTTTGGCATCCAGAATCTCCACCTCAAAGAAAACAACAGCTTTTTTAGCTTTTTTTGCAGGTTTACGTTTGACCGGGGCTGGAGCCAGCAAAGGGACAGCTGCAGGCGCCACCGCTGTCCCGTTAGCCGGCTTTTTACCCCCTGTGGCCTCCAGTGCTAGTGCATCCATGTCCACAATCCTCCTCCTGCTCAGCTTCTTCCCGTCTTCCCCTCACTTCTCTCTTCACCTCCTACAGTGTATTCGAAATCCTCGTCAAACCACTGAGGAGACGGGCAGCACTCAGCTGTGGAAATAAATCTGTCTGCCCCTCTCCCTCCTCCGCCCCTCCCTCTTCTTCCTCTCTGTCATTCTCTCACCCTCCCTCCCGCTCTCATTCCTTCACTTCTGCTCACTGCTTTATTTAACTGCCAGCCGAGCCATGGAGCGCTGACATATGAAACATGGGTGTGCACAGTTGCATACAAAGGAATGCCCAGTATCACCCTTGCACTGTGTCCACAGTAAATCATCTGAGTGTATCCAATGAAGGAAACTTCCAGAGCAGAGCCGGGGCTACATTTCAGAGCTGTTTTGAAACACAACCCCTACCTTAAAAAGGACACCTCATGACTCCCAACACCTCTCAACCCCTGGCTAAGTGGGAAGATGGAGGTGAGGTAAAATGACAAACATTGACCCTCCTGCTTCCTAGTCTGACCCCCTCTCTTCCTCTCCTCAGCTAAATATAAACTTCTACTGCTAACTCTGCATAACGGGCCCTCTCCCTGCAGACCCCCCATCCATTTATGCTTGTGCGGTGATGTCATTGGCTCACACTGCATTACGCAGCCATCATCTATCTACAGATCTGTTGCACATCACCACCCTTTGATCCGGCACTTACACGCACCTGCAACTTGAGGGTCTCACACACGTGTCTTTTATAACGTGTTGGTGTACTTTGAAACTCGACTCAACGACAACATATGTCTGTCACTCAGAGGGGGTCACCCTTCCCCAGCACCGAGGGGTGATAATACTCCAGACTACAAGGGATTAGAGAGGGAGCTCCCCTCGGGGAAGCCCAGCCCCACCACGCCATGCTCTAATGGGCCACAGGTTCCATGTTGAATCTAAGACAAACAGTAACAAGTGGAGACGAAGAAGTTCAAACATAGAATCTTCTTAGGAACTTGAACAAGTCTGCATAAACATGACTTTGACTAAGTCTGCAGAAACATGACTTTGACTAATGAAAACCTTGAAAGAAGACAAAATAACACATCAAGACACTAATGATGGATTCAAATCTGAGACTAAGAGGATTAAAAACTAATCCATAGCTGGGTTTTGATTTTGATTTAAATGATTAAAAGCATCTAACACCACCTAAAGTGCAGAATAATGCATCATCAACTACAACAGTCAATACACAAATCTCATGATTTATTTGCCCCAACACTGATATTTTATTTTTCTTCTTAAAGCTCCTGTGAGGAACTTTAGGGGCGTATTGATTTTGGCAACGCCTGTGGACAAAGCAGGTAAGTGCATCTCTATGCAGATCTCGTCCTATACATATGACAGGTGTATTTCCTAACAAATACAGCCATCAGTCTCTGTGTTAAATGTCTGATATGCTACTCATGTCTCTTTTAAAAAGCTGTTTTTGTAGCATGCTTTAATAACCTCATCTGATATCTACCCTGCAGAAGGGTTAACAGGCACATAAATCCACTGTACATAAATAACCCATCTTCTTCTTGGTAGTGTGGTTCACTTTGGTAGGTATCTTATTTATGTGTTTTTAATCTCTCTGTAAAGTGTCCTCGAGTGCTGAGAAAGGCGCTTTTAAATAAAATGGATTATTATGTTTCAATTAAAATCACATCATGGTATCTTTAGACAGCAATAATTAGGGCTTTGAAACTTTTTAATCATGGTTAACAACGTTTTTGAAGTCAGAATTGACAATGTAAGGCATTTCTTACCAATGTTATGATTTGGGAAACCACTGATTGTAACAAAATGTACTTTGTGAACTTGGCTATTAGATTTGCACTGCTGCACCATTGTGGTCTGGAACCAGGACTCAGAAGTCAAAGTGCTTTTTGGAAATATGCAGAAGTGCACATATTCATCATCCATAGGTCTCTGCCGTATCTTGTGATGCCTGCTGACTTCAGTCTGATTATCTGCAGCTCACTCACACTATTTCGGTGATATTCAATTTGCTTGACACAAAGTGCAAATACTTATGACTTTTCCACTTCACCATCTAGGTGTTTTTTAAAGTGATCTGTGTCGTTTAAAGTGCAGTAGTGTCATTTTTCTATCACTGTGGCTGCAGGAAGACACTACCACGACTTAGCTAGAGTGTCAAAAGGGACAAAGTACTACGTGATTAACTGCATCCCGATTAACACGTTCACACTGACAGCTCTAACATTTTAAAGCTCAATATTTGTAAAACTTAAAGTTGAAATGACTTAAACCAATAAAGACAAATGATAATTAAGTTTTATTTTGAAAATCAGTTTCCTCCGACACTTCTCAGCTGCCACAGGACATCAGGAGGGGCCGCAGCCAGCAATGTTAGCAACTAATGTTAGCTTAACTTGTTTGTGTACTACCACAGTACCACCATGAGTGAGTCTTATCACAACCATACAGGCTGAGTGATATGGAGCTGACAGAAATAAAAATATGTTTATCTTTGAACCACAATGGTGGGAAGTACTTGTTATGAAGAGGGCTTTTATAGTGATTTAGATCCGTGCTCTTAACTTGTCATTGTGTCACTTTTCTTTTGAGTTTGTATTTTTTACAAGAGAAACATACATGTGTGTTTAAATCCTTCACGACACATGACACTGTGGGGAACCCTTTGGGGAAATGACCCCATCTTAGTTGTGTGTGTGTGCCAGGCGTACCCAGTGTCCCGTACCTCCCCCCTCTCATCTATATAAAGCCTCTGTGTGGCAGTGACGGTCTGCCAGTGTAGTGCACGCTGGTCTGACGGTGAAGCAGGAAGAATTACTTTTCATTCTGAGAGCGAGCCATTTATTAATCCTAGTTTTATCTGGATCTCTCTTAGTAAGGTCAGTGACGTTTTTTAAAATCTGGAAGTACGTACTGATGAGACAGACGATCAGAAATGTTCCTTTGAATGATGTTTTTGCACACAGCCAGATACCGATGGCAAGGTCGTTCAGTAAAGAAAGTGATGCAGCTCTCTGGTGCTATCTGGTGCAAATGCATTGAAACTATGAATAGCTTAATAATTCTAAGTTATGTCCTTGAAGATACTGTAAAAAATAAGCCGTTAAAACCTGGTGTCTTTGGTTTGCTTTAAGATCTTTGTTTATCTTTAGGTTGATGTTTTGTTCTTCATTTAGGAAGCAATTTACAAAAAGTTGAGGAGTTATAACAATAGATGAACTGATTATAGAAACGTTACACAATGCAGAATAAGTGAGCTAAAGTATCTGCTTGAACTACTTTGAGCATTTATCAGCTGGTATTAGGGAAAACAGTTACGTAAAATCACTACTCAATAATCACGGTTAACTATTCAATGATTATTCAAATAGTGCCTTGCAATGATTATTCAAATAGTGCCTTGCTTAGATTATTAATTAATTTTACTGTTTGTTCTCTGTGGTGGCTGGGAAGTGCAATGCAAATTTACAAAGGATGAAACACTTTCACAATGTTGGAGACAAATTTACATTTTGGAAAACATTTCTACAAAATCAGAAACACTTTTATCAGTGATGGAACATTTTCAACAACAAATTAAAATTTTATATGTGAATTCCCTGGCTGTTGCACATTTTCATATAACAGACATCTTTTATTTTGAAATTCAATGGTACATTCCTATTCCGTAAGAATCTGCCGTTTGTAATTTTGTTTCGGGGATTGATAAAAATGGCTCATCGATTGTAAAAGTGTTTCTGATGCTGTAATTTTGTTTTGGCCTTAAAGGGTTTAATGTAATTTTGTTGTATAAAATGTAAAAATGTTTTCCAAAATGTAAATTTGTCTCCAACTTTATAAAAGGGTTTCATCCTTTGTCAATTTGCATTGCACTTCCCAGCCATCATAGTTCTCCCCCTAACAGCTTTGAAAGCCACACTTATCAACAGAGACGGGGAACCGGAGCAGCTTCTGGTTGGGTCAGTTTCTGTCAGACTGCTTCAGATCCAGTCTGGTGGGTTTTGGTGGATGAAACTATGTGCTCACAGGAACAGACTTTCAGTGTTTGCAGGGGTTTGCAGAAAATGTTAAACTCAATTCGTCTCTGATTTATTCTCACACCGAAGATAATGAGGCAGTGCTGAGATTACGCACTTGACTGTTCACCTGCATTATTGAGTAATAACAAGATAAGAAGCGTCATGAGCCTTTGCAGCCAGAGATGGCGATGATGCAGAGTATCATCCTACAAAGAGGGCATTGTGTTTTTCTTTCACAGACATTCAACTTCCATCAAACCACTACAGCAGACACACTGCATGTGTATTTCGTTGTAAGCTTCAGACACCATCTTAGCCATAACATCCGTGCACAAGAGGCCACAAATCCAAGCCAGAGCAGCCAGAGCTGGACAGGCGGTGTGGCTGCAGCATGCTATCCCCGCGGCTCATGTTAAGCTCTACGCGTAGCGTTTCCCGTGAAATTATGTCTTACAGGAATAACAGGACATGTCGGAGTTGGATACTTTACTGAAATTGTGACTATGTTAAGCGTTTCATTTATGGTTTTGAGTTTCTACTCACCTCGTAGTGCTTCATCTTGGCAGTTGTCAACCCCTTCCTTAATAAGATGACTGACAGGGCTGCACCCAATCGGAGGGCTAATATCCAGCTGCTGATTCCTGAGAAGGCGGGGCTTACATTCCTCAAGGATCAATCAAAACACGCGGGTTCCACACGATCACTCCCTCAGTGTCAGGGGCGGAGCCAATGAGATTCAAGCAAACGGAGAGGTCGCGGCTGAGCTTGAATATCTACTTTGTCCGTTTGTGCGCATGCTCACTCGTCCATCTGGCGACGAGGAGTGAATCATGGGATAATGTCAACAGAATGTCTCTCAAGATTCAGAGGATTCCTTGGTTATTTTAATTTTCATTAGGGTGGATTTGCTCGAATGAAACTGAAGTAATCCAACTGCTGTTACTAAAGACTAACTTATAAATACATGTTTCTAGTTAGTTTGGTTCAGTGTTGATTATTTTCAGTAATAATTTCATTGATCAATTGTTTGTGGGAAAAAGGAGCATTCTTTTTTTTTTTTTTAAGGAGAGTTATATTAAGTTGAAATTGTTAATTGTAAATCTGTCAAATTTATATAATTTCTAAAATGGTTGGACTGTAAAATGATGGATTAATACAAACAGAAGCAATAGCCTATGTGAAGCCCTGATTTTCTTTCTCCCTTTAATATATTTTCGTTTGATGATAACAATGATTCCCATGTGGGGGGGCAGGCACAAATAATTCCTTGAGCCATGATTTGTCTTTGTTCTTTGTTTGCTTGCTTGGCATCCTAAAATAAACTATGAGAGACGCTAAAACTTTGCATGGTTAAAGTTTGAGTTTTATATTTTGATTATTAATTGAAATTATAAGACAAATGGTCACTACACTTTCATTAAACTCTCCTGCATACAATTTGTAACTCAGCTTCTGTCTGATTTCAGAATTACAAGTACAAAAACAACAAACCAACAAAGATTAAAAGAAAAAACAAATTTCTTCTGATTTTAAGGGGAAATTCTTCTAACAATGAACAGATGCATTCACCCTTGCACAAATATATTTTTTGAAAAAACACACACATTGAAACTATAAAGATAAATGGGTAGACAGATACTTTATAAATAAAGCAAGGGATTGGGGAGTCTGCAAAGACTTTTGCTCTGAGCACAAAAAGGGGAAAAAAAACGTCTTTTGGGAGGGCCTGAAGAACTGTTAACACCTGCAGTGGCTTTAAGCTGGCGGTGCCACTCTTTTCCCTGAAAAACAGGTTCAGGTAAACTTGACAGAAACAAGTAACTTCTAAAAACAACCATTTACACAGCCTAAGAGGAGAAGGGTGAGGGCCACTGAAAAAAAGAGGTTTTCTTTCTTTAGTGTCATCACCCCAAAAAAAGCTCAAAAGTATAGTTTCTTATCTGAACAACTTGTTGGACAGTCTGTGCACAAACACTGACTCTGTGGTGCAGGGTTACCGGTTCCAACACATCTCTATCTGACAGTGAGGATGATGAAGGGCTCAGACAAGCACGTTCATGTGCTTAAGGGAAATCTGGAGAGATGCCTTCAAGTACAACTGGTTAATTTCGGTTCTGATTTTGTACTTCAGTGTGACGCCAATATTTTTAACAGCAGTTGCATTTTTGAAGCATTAACATTTTTTCTGTTGCCTGTCGTACAGACAGAGTCTTCCAGAGCTGACACAATAAGGATTTGAAACATATGCACAATGAGAAACATGTTGCTTTGAACAGCCTTGTCAATGTTGTTAACTTTATCATCCATATTTCTGTTTTCTTATCTTTTTTCAAACTTTTGCCTGTGTCATATTTTATCTGAGCTTCTTGCTGCCTTGAATTCAAAACCTTCCTGATGGTTGGTAGAAAGTATTTTGTATGTGCATGAACCCATTGCCCTTTCTAAGTTGCAAACATTCAGTTCATTTAGGAGAACTGTCATTATATTTTGGTATTCTGTATCCACAAATCTGTCAAAACTTTACAGATGCACAAACACAACGCAGGGAGCTGCTACCTGCAAAAGTTCTCTGACGAATCCGCCATTGTTGGCCTAATCACCAATGGGGAGGACAGGGAGTACAGAGAACTGATGCAGGATTTTGCAGTCTGGTGCCAGAGAAACCACCTCCAGCTCAACGCAGGAAAGACCAAATATATATATATATATATATATATATATATATATATATATATATATATATATATATATATATATATATTATTGATTATAGTCTGACCACTGCAGGAAGAAAAGACCTGCGGAATCTCTCCGTGAGACACAGCGGGTGAAGAAGTCTGTCACTGAACGAGCTACTTAGTGTTGTTATGGTCTCCTGGAGGGGGTGTGACGTGTTGTCCATCAGAGAAGATAGCTTTGCTAACATCCTCCTTGTCAGCCACCACCTCCACAGGGTCCAGTGGGCAGCCCAGGACAGAGCTGGCCTTCTTCACCAGTCTGTTCAGCTTCTTCCTGTCAGCAGCAGAGATGCTGCTTCCCCAGCAGACCACTCCAAAGAAGATGGCTGATGCCACCACAGAGTCAAAGAAGGACTTCAGAAGAGCCCCCTCCACACCAAAAGACCTGAGTCTCCTGAGCAGAAAGAGTCTGCTTTGTCCCTTCTTGTACAGCGCATTTGAGTTGCCTGACCAGTCCAGTTTATTGTTCAGGTGAACACCCAGGTACTTGTAAGATTTCACAATCTCAATGTCCGTTCCCTGGATGTTCACTGGTGTGGGAGGAGGGGACTTGTGTCTTCTGAAATCCACCACCAGCTCTTTGGTCTTTCCTGCATTGAGCTGGAGGTGGTTTCTCTGGCACCAGACTGCAAAATCCTGCATCAGTTCTCTGTACTCCCTGTCCTCCCCATTGATGATTAGGCCAACAATGGCGGATTCGTCAGAGAACTTTTGCAGGTAGCAGCTCCCTGTGTTGTGTGTGAAGTCTGCCGTGTAGAGGGTGAACAGGAACAGATCCAGAACCGTTCCCTGGGGGACACCTCTGGACCTTCACATACTGCGGACGATCGGTGCGGTAGTCCAGAATCCAGGCCGTGAGTAGGTGATCCACTCCAGAGTGCTCCAACTTGTTCCTCAGAAGCAACGGCTGAATGATGTTGAAGGCACTTGAGAAATCAAAAAACATGATCCTCACAGTGGCCCCAGCCGTGTCCAGGTGAGAGAGGGCTCTATGAAGGAGGTAGATGACAGCGTCATCCACCTACGGGCTGCTAACAGCTGATTTCATATGTAAACAATGCAACAATGGTTACACGTAGGATCTTCGGACACATACAGGAAGAAAATAGTAAAAACACCACTGCAAACGTAGCCAGTTTGGTGTCTATGGCCAACAAATTAGTCATTGAAAACATGACAGGTTCCAAATACAAAGAGAACTAAACAGATATGAAAAATAGAGAGCTGCTGCAACAAGCAGCCACTCGAGCAGCGCTAAACAACAAGAAAAAAGATTATGTAAGGTTAAGAACATGATATATGAAAAAAAATGATAATAAAAATAAATGGAAAATTAAAAAAGAAGTTGCTGAACGAACTGAAGATACGCTGTCATGATATCTTAATGAGGAAACACTGGAGATAAAATAGACATGCTGAGAGGTAATCTGTAAAAAGCATAAAATGATAAGATCTAATTAATAACTAAATAATTATAATGAATTAAAGAAAATACATTTTAAAAAATTTAATTTGAACATATTACCCATAGATTTATATTATTTAGAATTGCAGCTGTAGCTATACCAAAGACTGTATAAAATATGGATGTAGTATCCGTGACGTCACCCATCTGTTTCTGAAGCGCTATTTTGAGGCCAATCATTGTAGGCAGCCAAATTGCTGCTGTTCAGTGATTGTGTTGTAAAGCGGGCGGGCCTTGAGCCTCCTAGCCAACAGTGTTCCCGCTGCCATCAAGTCAGTTGTGCCTCTCATTGAAAGACTCGTAATCTAAATATCTTAAAAATTGCAGCGTTATGAAAAAAATTCACCCCCCGAACAGTTTGTGCCCATCGAAAAATTAGCTATCCAGACTACACTTACCAGGCTGTAATCATATTTATTTCTGGTGTAAAGATCGGCTTTTTTGAATGGTGTATATGTGGTTTCCGGTACTTCTGGAGCCAGCCTCAAGCTCAGCCTCAAGTTTTTAGCACTTCCACTTAAGCTATACCAGGGGTTCTCAAACTTTAATTAACGTAACGTGAATTAACGTACTGCTACTGATGCTTTTGCTAATTAACTTATCACTAACCCCAAACTTAGGAGTCAAACTCATAACATTTTCTATTTTCAAGGTTTTATTTTAAGTTTAGCTACTATTTTTTTTTCAATATTTTTTACTATAAATGAGTAAAATGTACTATTTTTAGATAACTTTTGTTATTCAACTTTTTTTATTGGATTTCTTCAGTATTTCTTTTTTCACCACAAGTCAATAAATTATATATAAGTAATACAAAACCAACAAAGAGAAGAAGAAATAAATAATTACAATAATAATAATAATTATTATAATAATAATTATAAAATTAAATAATAATAATTATAATAATAATTATAAAATTAAATAATAATAACAATAATAAAAATACAAATAATCATACAGAAATGATACCAAATTAGCAGTACAAACAAAAAGGAAGATAAACATAAGAAAACAAAATAAATACAAAAATTTTTTAAAAAAAATTCGATAACCTGAAAAAATAAATAATTCTGAAAGAGATCAAACATGGTGTGGCTCTGCATATTGAATGGTAGATGTGGTGAAGATATTAATATTGGGAGAGCAACCACACGAGACAATAGTGTAATTGACTACATGATAGGGTCACTATTTACTCTGGGCAAGGTTAAAACATTTTATGTACATGATTTTGATCCTTTGTTTGCAGACAAACATTGTATTGTTGAAGTTGTTCTGAATGTAAATGGTGTAAGGAATTATTATCGGGAGAACAGCTTAGGAGCAGATCAGCTAAAAACCACAGTCACAAACTCTGAAAAGCAGGTACGGTTTTGCAAATGGAAAAAAGAGAAATCAGAGGAATTTATAGGAAATATACAGCTAGATAAGGTGGATGAATTGTTGAATAAACTAGATAACACGTCTGTAGATGAAATAACAAAGAAATTTGTTATTTAACAAATTTAACAAATTTGTAGAATTAGGCTTAATAGTGCAAAGACCACTTTCCCTAAAAAAGGGGGGAAATAGGGAAAAATGTTGACATCCTGTAAAAAAGCAGTGTGGTTTAATAAGGAATGTAGACAAAAGCGACGTGATTATCTAGAAGCTAAGAAAAAACATCACTTGTGCAGAAATACAGATAACGCAGAATGTTTGAGGACTAAAAGTAAAGTGTATAAAAAAGAGCTAGCTAAAGCACGCAGTGTATACAAGAAAAATATTAGAAGAGATCTGATGACTATGAAGTCTAAAAATCCAAAGCTGTACTGGAAGACATTGAATGATGGGGGTAAAGATAAAAACTGTTGCTCCATCTCACCTAAAGATTTCCACAAGCATTTTAAAAAATTGTCTGACTGGAATGCACCGATTACTGAGCTCCCTGAAGCCGACTGTAACGAACATTTCTCTGAGTGTAGTGCCTTAAATTCTAATTTCACTCAAAAAGAAATTAATGAAGTTATTCTAAAATTAAAACCAGGAAAGGCAGCAGGAATAGATTGTGTACTAAATGAGTACATAAAAAGTACAGCTGATATTTTTATGCCCCTGTATGTCTCCTTGTTTAACAAAATCTTGAACTCTGGTATCATCCCTGAAAACTGGGTGCTTGGTCTAATTGTACCAATTTATAAGAAGAAAGGAGACGTTGAGGACTGTAACAACTACAGAGGCATCACACTTTTGAGCTGCCTGGGTAAACTTTTCACTAATGTTTTGAACGCCAGATTATGTAAATTCTGTGAAGACAATTCCATTCTAAAGGAATCTCAGGCAGGATTTAGAAGGAGTTATTCCACCACTGATCATATCTTTTTGCTAAAACATATTGTTGACTTGTACTGTTTCAAAAATAAACGTTTGTTTTGTGCCTTCATTGATTATAGCAAGGCTTTTGACAGTATCTGGAGGGATGCCCTCTGGTACAAATTATTAAATGCTGGTATAACTGGTAAATTTATGGATGTTGTAAGAAATATGTACAAAAATATAAAATCATGTGTATTTGTTAATGGTGATAAGTCAGATTTTTTTGTTAGCCTGTCAGGGGTTAGGCAGGGTGAAAACCTATCACCATTGTTGTTTGTCCTATTCATTAATGACCTTGAAGACTACTTACTACAGAGCGTCTGTCAGCCTATCAGCTTAGGTGACACAGTAATTGATAATTATATGCAGCTTATAATGTTGATGTATGCAGATGACACAATTGTCACGTCTACAACAAAAAAAGGATTACAGAAAGCAATAGATCATATGTGTGAATTTTGTGAGAAATGGAACTTAAAAATGAATAGTGATAAAACTAAGGTTACAGTTTTTGGTTATTGGAAAGCGGATGTTAGCAAATTTAAGTTTGAATGTGATGGAGAAATGTTAGAGATTGTACATGGCTTTAAATACCTTGGTGTCAACATGAATTACAATGGTGCATTTAAAAGTTCTGTTAAGGAGCTGCATAAGCAAGCTTCCCGGGCAATGTTTTCTATGTTTAGCAAATGCAGAAAGTTTGACCTGCCTGTAGACGCCACATTAGATTTATTTGACAAGCTTGTTATGCCGGTTATGTTGTATGCATGTGAAGTGTGGGGGTTTGAAAATATAGATCTACTGGAAAAGTTACACCTTAAATTTTTGAAGTATACCTTAAAAGTTAAAATGACAACCTGCAATAACATGGTGTATGGCGAGCTGGGAAGATACCCACTCTGTATTGCAGTTAACAAAAGAATGATTGGCTACTGGGGGAGGTTGATCACAGGTAAAGAAAGTAAGTTAAACCGTATTATGTATAATTATCTGCTTAACCTGCACAACACAGGTGCCTATGCATCACCATGGGTTTTAAAGGTTAAGCAGATACTGGATGACTGTGGCCTGTCTTACCTCTGGATCACACAGCAGTGTAACAACATTAACTGGCTTAGACGAACTGTTGAACAGAGGCTTAAAGATCAGTTTTTGCAAAAGTGGCAAGGTGAACTGGATAAAATGACATCATGTGATTTATATGTACAATTTAAACGAGATGTAAAACTAGAAAAATATTTGTTATTTGAAAACCAGAAGTATAGACAGGCTATTTGTAATTTTAGAACGAATAACACCAGGATTCCTAAGGTCACGGGAAGGTATAAAGGCCTGGATAGAAAACTGAGGATTTGTCATCTCTGTAATGATGATAGTGTAGGGGACGAGTACCATATTTTGTTTGAATGCAGGAACACAAGCATTCTGAATAATAGAGAGAGGTTCATACCCAGGTATTATTTTCAACGCCCCTCTGTGTTTAAATTAATTTTGCTTTTGAAATCAGATAAGCCAAAACTTATCTGTAAATTAGGAGCTTTTCTGAAGAATGTCCTTCCATTGTTTAAGTAAGATCTGTTGTACTTCAAACATGCCGTGTGCCATCATTATATTGTTTTGTTATTTGTAATTTATGTTCTGTGGCTCCATATCATGTGGTCATGGTCTGAGCATCAAATTCAAAATAATATGAAATGAAATGTAACTATGTAGGGAAATTCCCGATGGAATTGAAGGCAGCATGACGTGACGTCGCTGTGGGCGTGTCCTAGCTGAGCAGTCACAGCTGAGATTGTTCGGGCTGGTTTTGGAAAACTCTGGAAGTTTCTGCTCTCTTTATAAAGAAAAACCTTGGGGGTGAATATCTGACTAGACACGGGGGACGACTAAGGACGAATATTACTGAAGTTACTTATCAGAGAGCTTCAACGTCAACTAAACAGCCTGCTCCATGGGGAAAATGGGCAAAGACTACTACGACATTTTGGGAATTAAGAGAGGAGCATCGGAGGACGACATAAAGAAAGCATATCGCAAGCAGGCTTTACGCTATCACCCCGACAAGAACAAATCAGCAGGAGCAGAGGAGAAGTTCAAAGAGATAGCTGAAGCCTACGACGTCCTGAGTGACCCGAAGAAGAAGGACATCTACGACCGTTTTGGTGAAGATGGTAAGCTTCAATTCATGAGTCTCAGAAACGTTAAACATACACGCAGAGATAAGGTGACGTATCGACGTCAACATGAATGGAACAGCCGTTAAAGCTGTTCTCGTGTCATGGCGCTCCCTGCTCCCCCCTCTGCTGTCCTTCAGTTGCGGCTTGTTTCTGAGCCAGGAGAGGCGAGGATTTGCTGTGAGTGAGAAAACACACACTACATGCTTCTACTTGTTCACTTATAATAACCTTCATTTATAAAGGACACAGTAGAGTTGAGCTGGAGGGCTGTATATCTGACGTTAGTGGTGGAGTGGGGGGTGGATGTTTGAATGCTGTGTCACTGGAGACATTGTTTATTTTGATGCGTGGAAACATGACAGGTGGGGCGCTGTGACTGACGAGCTGTCCACTCACATACTTAACTTTATTGGCTTACCTGAATAACACAGACTTAATGATGATGACCGAATAAATCTCTGCCTACATTTGATATCTGACGTATGGAGATGTGAAGTTTTCCTAATATGGTGACCGGATGTGTTAAAGTGATGACATCATCTGGATCAAGAGGTCAGAGGTCAGATAGCATAGGCCTAATTTACTTTAAAGGCACTATGAGGAGTTTTTCACTAGCTGAGAAATCAGATGAAACCAACACTGATGCCCTGTATGAACCTCAAAAGCAAACAAAACCATAAACAACAACACTGATACTTCTCTGTTGTCATTTTTAATGCCTTAAAACCACTCAGAGGGGGGGGTGTCAGACCATGATGACATTTGGCTTTAAAACACCCCTTTCAGCTATTTTAATGGCAAATAATCACATTGAGTGATTACATCTGGCTGTTAAAAGACAGCAGGGTGAGGTTTTTGTTGAAAACACTACTTTTGCATGTACAGAACAAGAGATAAGAGGTATCCCTTTGTCCACAATGGGGTGCCAAATTTGATATAAATCAAAAGTTCCTCACAGCAGCTTTAAGTATTAATCAAGCGGCAACCTCGGGTCTCAAAATATGAAGCACATGTGGAAGGGTTATAAACTGCAATTTATCGATTGTCTGCTTGAGGCTGGCTCCGGAAACACCAGAAACCACATACACACCCATTCAAAGAAGACGATCTTTACAGCAGAAATAAACATGTTTACAGCCTGGTTCAAAAAACGGCTTAAGTCTACATAGCTAATTTCTCTATTGGGACACACTGTACGAGGGGGGATTTTTTCTCACGAGACGGTTCAGAAGATATTAAGATTATGAGTTTTTGCCCAAATAAGGACATGACTGACTTGACTGACAGGCGGGAACACATAGCTGTTGGCTAGGAGGCTCAAGCTCCACCTCTTTATGTCACACTTTGACTGGTTGAGTTCAGCATTACCAATATGACTCCTGCCGACGATTGGTTTCAATACAGCGCTCAGAAACAGATGGGTGACGTCACGGATACTACGTCCAGATTTTATGCAATCTATGGTATCAATGTAGGTTTGAATTGAACCTTAAAGTTCCTGTGAGGGACTTTCTGTTTGTGTTGACTTTGGCGCCTCCTGTGGACAAAGTGATACCTCATATATCTTCTCTGATTTTACTACTACTATGTTACCAAGTAGTAGGGATGTCCCGATCCCAATCTCAACTATCGGATCAGAGCCGATCCGGACGTTTTTTAATTTATCGGTGATCGACATTTGACCCGATCATCTCATCCGATCATTTACATTCACTGTCACTGAACACAATTTGCAGCTGGAGGCTAATACGAGAGTGTAATTGAGCATTCTGAGTTCACTTAATTTAATAAACGAAACATTGATGTAGAACTCAAGCTATGTTTTAAACGTTATTGTAGAACTCAAATGTGCACCGCCCAGGAGAGCAACTCGCTCGGCTGGTGGTGAAGCTTTCAGCGGAGTGTCTGCCCCCTGGTGGCTGGCTGCAATATAGGTCAAAAAATCTGTCTCCCCATTCATTTGAATGGGGGAGCAGTCAAACTTTAAAAAATAAATACACGTCGTACTAATGTTTCTCACATCCATATGCTGTGGTGATATGTAGTTAGTATTTGAGTGTTTTGTGTTCAAGACCTCTTTTTCCTGAAAAGTTTCTTTTTCGTTAGTTATTAGAGTTTAAAAAACGGGGTTTTACTTCCGGGTTTCCTTTGATTCACAGCCGCCGTAGAGGGAAACTTCAAAACCTCCATTTTTATTTACAGTCTATGGCACCGCCAGACACTGCACAGAAAAAACACCTGCTCTACCCACCCTACGGTAACTCTGCAGGGACATATGGTTCAAAAAGGCGAACACATAAACCAAACACAGGACAGTGTGTTACATTAGCATTAGCAATCTCGTGGCTAGCGGCAGCTGCCATTCTCTATACCGGCATGTCGCTCCGTAGCTATTGGCATAGAACCGTGTTTTTGATCATGCTGTCACTCCGAATATTTACGTTCTCCGTCTAAGCCGGATGCTGTTGTTGTGAATCATGCACGGTCTCGTGAGTTGCGTTCAGTGCAGCCTCGGATTTAGGTGTACTGTAATGAAGCACACCAGTTTCGTGGGTCTCATACAGCATAGCTTGTAGCTGGCTAGCTGGATCAAGTTGAATGGAGTAAACATAAGATGTATTTTAGTTATTTTTAATTTCTTATTTTTGTAAAAAAACAAACAAACAGTGGGCAGCTCAACTCTCTTACCTCTTGTGCAACTATTATCTAGGCAAACACAAGTATCGGATCGGGTCTCTATATCGGCAAATATTCAATATTAAAAATCGGGATCGGGGGCCGAACAAGCTGATCGGGACATCCCTACTAAATAGTGTTTATTAACAACAATCTCATCCTGCTTTGTTTTAACAGAAATCTCTCTATAGCATCACCTGACACCTACCCCCTCACAGCGGATACAGCCATTAAAAAGCACTATATAGAAATTGTACATCTTTGCACTCATGGTCTTGTTTGCTATTGTAGGTCATGAAGAGGCATCACTGTGAACTACTGTCTGTTTTATAACCAGTCAAAGAATCCTCACAAGAGCTTTAAGTTGAAAATGTAGTATGAACTACTTAGACAACAACAGAATGAAATATTAACACAAGTTTAAATCCCATAATACTCCTTTTTTTACTCACGTTGGTACTGCAGCTGCTCTTACACAGTATATACTCTGCATTTAGCATCCACACAGTTAGCACACACTACTTTGTCACTTCATTTAACCTAACCTTTGACCTCCTGCAGATGAAAAATGGCCGCCTCCCAGATGCTTAATAACTTGCACTCTGCATCAAATTGTGGATCAGTTGAAAAAGCAAGCTAACTTTAAATACTGTAAAATGCAGCTAGGTGTTAAACGTACATCCTGGGCTTCAGTTTTCTAATATATATGAAACTCTAATAAATATTTGAATACTTATTAGTATGGATGTATGAGCTTGTGTCTTTGTAATGTATTTCTCATGATTGTTTCATTGATAAGAACAACTCTACACAAAAAGGCTGCTGAGTAATTCTCCAGCAACCACCAGAACAGCTGCTGCAGTCATATTTAGGAGGTTTGTGCCACATTTTTCATGGTGGGGTGTGTACACAAGGGAGAGAGAGAGAGAGAGAGAGAGAGAGAGAGAGAGAGAGAGAGAGAGAGAGAGAGAGAGAGAGAGAGAGAGAGAGAGAGAGAGAGAGAGAGAGAGAGAGAGAGAGAGAGAGAGAGAGAGGGGTGAAGAACAAGTTTCCGTCTGTCTTTCTTGGTATGACCAGATAACTATTAAAATATTGCGCAATTGTTATGATTTGTGGTCAGCATTTAGTATGAAGACAGCTCCATAAATACGGTAAAGAGAAAAGTTGAACTTCTGTTAAGTCTTTACTTCGATGAATCACAGAACAAAACCTAAACATCACAAACTGTCCTGACTTCTGAAGATGATTATTCTACCACAGACAAACTGAAGAGCCTTTACATCGTACCAGCTTATTCTATTATCATTGTCTGGTGTAATCATGTCAGTGTTTTCGATAACCGGCCTAAACCAGTTTTCACACACACATCGTATCAGTCCTTATCTCTAGAACTGGAGGAGCTGAATCTCCATGCTCTAAATTGACCATAAAAACCATGGAGTCTCCTTTCCTTACTTAACCATGGCAAAACAATGACCATACATTTATGAATAGTGAATTTATTTACTTTGACACCTTTATTTATTATTATATTATTAAAAAGAATAAAATAGCTTATATTAAAGCTCCACTGAGGAGTTTTTACGTGGTTCCAAAACAAACTGAAATTAACAACGAGGCCTCTTTATGATCCACAGAAGCAAACAATACTGTTATCTAAAGGATTAACAATTCCTGTTTCGTAATTTCTGATTCCTGCAAACGCTGCGAGAGGGTAGGAGTCAGACAAGGCGACTTACAACACAGCGGAGAAAAGCTGTTTTTAAAAAGATAAATATTCACAATGAGAGTTTTGAGTGTAATAAGAAAGCAAGATATAATTATTTTGTTGATAAATACAATTTATACATTCACAGGGGAAGTTTATTAAATAGATAAGAGGTATCTCTTTGGCCACAGGGGACGCCAAAATCAACACAAACATGGTGCATTGTTTGGCTACCAGTTCAAGCATATGTCGACTTCTGGCCTCGACCATTAGCTGCATGTCCTCCCCCACTCTCTACTCCCCACATTTCTTGTCTCTCTTGATCTTTCTTATCCAATAAAGGCCCCCCCAAAAAATCTAAATAAACATTAAGTTCCTCACAGGAGCTTTAAGGTTTATAGGAGACGTGACAACTAAACCCTCACTAGTCAGCATCAGAATTACTAGTGGGTTAAACAAATCAGTAATATTTTATAAACCTTGGCCCAAAATGCTCGTCATATGCTGTGTCTAAGCTGTAGTGCAGCCACCTGCCACTAGTTGGGGCTACTGCCACATTGCTATCATGCTCTACTCAAATGTAAACAAACTGAGAACAGATGAGGTCTTGTTGCTCGATGCATTGTAGCAGTATGTTGGTCTAAAAAATTGAGATAAAGTTGAGTCTGGTTGAACTGACGTATTACCATTGGACCATCAGAGCAATGCGTCACCGGCACAGGTTATTTACCTGTGCAGAGGACCACACTCAGTAAACCATTGGACATGGTTCCTCCGTAGACTGTGAGATTATGTTTAGCTGCGTTGAATAACTTTATTCGGTTATTCAGAATTCAAATTTCCATTCAAACAACCAGGAAGTGAGTTGAACATCCCTGATACGAAGGTCTTTGTGAGTTGTACCAAAGTTAAAGGACCTCCCCCTTTATTGATTAGCAGATACACGGCACAGAACAAACATTCAGTATTCTTTTTAAGGACAAAAGTATGAATTATTTGTTTCCCTCATTCAGGTCTGAAAGGCGGAGGACCCCCAGGTGGTGGTGGTGGTGGTGGTGGTGATGGCCCTGGCACCTTTAGCTACACCTTCCAAGGAGACCCTCATGCCATCTTTGAAGAGTTCTTCGGCGGGCGTAACCCCTTCGGACAGTTCTTCGGGGGCCGTAATGGAGCCATGGATGAGGACATGGACACCGAAGACCCTTTTGCTCGCTTTGGGATGGGGGCCGCTGGAATGGGCGGGTTCCCTCGCGGCTTCAACCCTGGTATGGGAGGAATGGGAGGAATGGGAGGAATGGGCGGCCACAGCAGCGTTGTGAGGAAGCCTCAGGATCCCCCTGTAGTTCATGACCTCCGGGTGAGCCTGGAAGAGGTTTTGTCAGGCTGTATCAAGAAGATGAAGATCTCACGTAAGAGGCTGAACCCTGACAGGCGGTCTGTAAGGTCAGAGGAAAAGATCCTGGAGGTGCAGATTAAGAAGGGGTGGAAAGAAGGAACAAAAATCACGTTTCCCAAAGAGGGGGATGAGACGCCAACAAACATTCCAGCTGACGTTGTCTTTGTGTTGAAAGACAAACCACATGCGGTTTTCAAACGTGAAGGCTCAGACATCATTTACACAGCAAAGATCTCACTCAGAGACGTAAGTTAAGATCACGCTTCTTTTTATTGTTGAAGAAAACAGGTAAAGAAAAACTAAGATGTATCTGTGTGCAGACCCTGATTCATGATTTTCCTCATTTATTTTCCAGGCCTTGTGTGGCTGTTCAATCAACGCTCCCACGCTGGAGGGCAGAGAGCTGACGGTGACATCAACAGATATTGTGCAGCCAGGGATGAAGCGGCGCATCAGCGGCGAGGGCCTTCCTTATCCCAAACGCCCCGATCGACGAGGCGACCTCATAGTGGAGTACGAGGTGAAGTTTCCAGAGAGGCTCAGTCAGAGCGCCCGGGACACCATCGCTCAGGTCCTCCCGAGATCTTAGAGGACATCAACAAGACTTTTCAAATATCATCCAAGCTGCCAGCTGTCCTTGCTTCAATCATCACATGGACGTTGATGTGGAGTTTCACACGCCAAAGAAGAGACGGCAGACTCATCAGGTGGATTCGCTGCATGTACGCTGTCATCCAAAGTGTTAAAGTGTACCCTGAAAAATGCTTAAGATGGATAACTGCAGGACTGTACAGGGGTTATTGTAAATATCAAGCTTTATAAGATTATATTTTGGTCAAATATATGTATTATTATTATTGAACATAAGGAATGCTGCACTTTTCTGGGAGAGATGTTGGTTTCTATTCAAAGTTTACGCACTTCAAAATGATGGATTCACAAATTTCTATTATGAGGAACCTTTTCTTTTCTGATGTGGAGGAAGATGTTATGTTTGGTTTTGAATGATTGGATTTGTAATCATGCAGAAAAGAGATTAAAACGGTGCTCCAAAAACTGAATGGCCTCAATGTTTTTCACTAAACATGTTCTTCAGAGTCAGAGAGGCTGAAAGAGTGGAGCTACAGGACTTTGGAAAGCCTTGTTTCATTCACAGGAAGTTGTTTTTTAAAAGCACATTCACTTTTCTCTATAGGGGGAAATCTGCTGTTTCTCCACACCAGCTTTCTCCATCATTTCAATCAATCAATCAATCATTTCAATCAATCAATCAATCGATTTTTATTTGTATAGCGCCAAATCACAACAAATGTTCTCCTCAGACTCTTTCCAAACAGAGCAGGTCTAGACCGTATTCTATGTTCTATTATTAACAAAGACCCAACATCAAGACAGGATAAGATCCAGTCCCATCTTACAGACAGGACTCAGTCTGATCTCATCTTAATCCACCATGAGCAGAGCACTTTGCAGCATTTAGCAAGTTACAGTGGCAAGGACAAACTTCCTTTAACAGGCAGAAACCTCCAGCAGGGACCGACTCATGTTAGACACTCATCTGCTGAGACCGAGTTGGAGAGAGGGATAGAGGGAGATGAAGAGAGAGAGAGATGATAGTGATCATTTATAGTGTTATGTGTCAAATAAGTTCCTCTTACCTTGCACAAGTCAACAGTGTAATATGTTTCTATCTGTTCTTTCTAGTACAACATAGTTTGGTTGGATTATAACATAGTTTGGTTGGATTATCGCAGAAAAATTCAACATTTTAAAACATAAGATATCTTTTTTTTCCGTCAAAGAGCTAGATGAGGAGTTAAGAACCTCTTTAGTTCAGAAAGTAACTTGAATTCACAGGAGTTTATGTTGTAGTATGCATCAAGACAAGAAATGAGAGAAAGGGACCAATGAAGGCAAGCAGTTTTATTTTTTACACCTCCTAGTGGTCTCTGCCTGGTACTGCTTTGTTGCAACATGTCCAGTACCTGTTGGTTTGAAATACCTGCATGCCTGCTCGGTTTTATGTCAGAAACTCTTCCACCCAGAAGGCCTCTGGTTGGGTAAACTCTTCTTGGAGTTACCCAATTGTGTGTGGTGTACTATGATGACAGGCATGGACATAAAAATCCAACCAAGTGTAAGTTTCATACCAAGATCTGAAACTGACACCAACGTAAAACTGTGACCTCATTCTCTCTGGGTCTGGACTGTAAAACTTTAAAGGTCTGTCAGAAGATAATAGTTTGGGGCAAGGCTGTGAGTCAACATACTTTCTGGTATAATACATTGTCCTTGAACATGCATGTTGGCCTTGTATTTGAAGGATCCCCTACAGAAAGACTTTGAAGGCAACAACAGCACAACTTTACTGACCAATCACATGACAGTGAGTCAGGACTACTCAAAACACCCTGTGGGAAGAAAAACATCATAAACATGTATGCTAATGTGTTAGCAAGCTAATACAGTCCTATCCCCTCTCAAAGCTAACTTGGTTTTATAGTAAGTATAGTTTGATATGTCAATTTTGAATTCAGTAAATTTCCTTTAGATATCAGTATAAAGTCATGACTCATGATTGTTTATTTCTTGTAATCCTGATAAAAAGAGGAGGACATTGTAGTTAAAGGAAGGATATAGATATCATATAAATAATTCTGGGGAAGGCCTTTCCAATAAATATACACTACAAATAAAATATACTGTCTCAGCAGATGAGTGTCTAGCATGAGTCTGGTCCTGCTAGAGGTTTCTGCCTGTTAAAGGAAGTTTGTCCTTGCCGCTGTAACTTCCTAAATGTCAAGATGAAAGGGAGTGGGATGCAATTGTAGACCCGGGAGGAATTCTTAAAGTTTTTTCAAACGGATTAACCACTAAAATTCGCAAGCGATCAAATGGATGGGTAAAAAACAAAAGCTAAAAAAAGGTCCAAACAGAGAAGTTCCTTTGAGTAAACAAAGCTTTACAAAGATAAAGAAAAAACTAAATCACTGCTGCCAAGCAACTGACAGAATACCAAAGTATCTGGATGACCCTAGAGAAGTCCTTCACACAAACTCAGAGGATACTAGGGACACCTTAAATGAGAACTAAAAGACTGGGGTATACAAGAACAATCTTCTCATGAGGACAAGAGAGGGGGTCAGATTGCTAGAGAGGTTTTGTGATTCTCACACAATGTAAAGAACATGCAAGCGATCCACTCACTAACTCAGAGGGAGCATTAATGAGTCAGCACAGGGTCCTGGAGTCCAAGAGTATATATATGCTTCCCACACCTGCCCCAAATCAGGGGCAATCAGGCACACACACCTGACTCTGCTCTGGGATGATTCCTTCACAAAGACACAATTGAGTGGCCAAAATGAGTTTGCTTCACAGCTACATGCTGCAAAGTGCTCTGCTCATGGTGGATTAAGATGAGATCAGACTGAGTCCTGTCTGTAAGATGGGACTGGATCTTATCCGGTCTTGATGTTGGGTCTTTGTTAATAATAGAACAAAGAGTACAGTCTAGACCTGCTCTGTTTGGAAAGAGTCTGAGGAGAACATTTGTTGAGATTTGGCGCTATATAAATAAAGATTGATTGATCGATGATTGAATAAAAAGCATGGGATTCAGTCCTCACCTTACATGGATAAATTACCTGCAGTCATTTTAGAGAAAATGTGTTGGGTTGTAACCATTGATTGTATATTTATATGGATGGCGCACCTCCATCTCCTCCAGTTGTAAAAAAGTGACAATAAAATATATTTTCTCTGGCTGCTGCTCCTTTAAAAAGCTGCAAAAGTCACATATGCCAACAGAACTACCAATCATCAAGTTACATCCTCTCTTTGTAGTATCCAATATGAAAATATACTGTAACCAGCCACTAGGGGAGCTCTAAATATTTCAGCTTCACTTTAGGAGAGCTGTTGTGAAGTCCATGTTTCTATACATTTTATTGTACATAGATGAAGTCTGAGGTGACACTCGTCCTGAAATGAAGCATGGATGAAGGGTTAGGTCTTCAGGGTGACTTAAGGTGAACTTTAGTTCACAGTAGAAAACAAGATTAGTGAAATATAATCAGCGTGTCACTGGTGAATCTTTCTTTATCTTGCATCCCTCAGGTTTGTACCCATGATATGATCAGCAGACTGCTTGATGTGTTTGCTGAACTAAATGCTCTAACACTGTGGAGTGTGTAGCCGGCTGCATCACAGTCATGAGCTGGTCCTCTAAAGCAGTCAGTTCAGAGGGGGGTTGGAGAGCTACAGCATACTGTGTATTCTCTGTTTGGAAAACTGTAGCTAAAGAAGCATTGCAAACCAGAATCATGCCCATTTTCTGTTCACACAAGTTGAAGAAGGCTGCAGCTACCATTTGCTGACATCACAATCTGCACATTACAGGCACAATTTGTATGGCACTTAACTCGTGTAATGTGATGAAGACTTCAGATAATTTTTGGATCTTGTAGGACACAATTCTTCTCACTTGGTTTCTCTTCAACTTGGATGAAAGATGAAGATTCCTTGTGTTGTCTTGTTTTGCTGCTTTGCAGGTTAGTGGTGATACTTAAACTTTAAAACAGTCATATCAGTATTATATTTGTGAATGTATTGTTATGAATTGATTAGAAGTAATGCAAATCAGAAGATTTAATCTGTACGATGGTAAATGACTGCTGAATAAATTGATTAAAACAGATTTATTGATTAGCTGCACTTTTAATATTTGGGCTTTTGTGAAAAAAGAGTGGCGCCTGAAGTCATGCTGGTTGTCTCCAACAGTCCCTTAAACTTCTTAAATAGTTACATAGCAGTTGTGTGATATGTTGTTGTAATTAAATAGCCAAAATGACAACTAGAGTAAAGCGTTTGTCTGAAAAGACTGTTGTTTTGCATGCTGCAAGTACCAGTGGCAGCCACTTTTTAAATTTGTAACACCTTGTTTCTAACAGAAAATATGTTAGCTGTGTTAAAAAGGGAATGGTTGTATGCCATTCCCCTCCCTTTGTCTATTCTTTTAAATGAAGAAAATGCTGAAATGCTTTGAATTGAATTTAAACAGGGACTGTCAACCTGTCTCTGCAGAATTATTAGACAACATAGCAACTACTTAAATGACATACACTCATCAATAACATTGGGTGAATTGGAGTTTAAGGCCACAATGAAAACTATTTAAATAGTACAGTGTTTGTTGCACATAAAACACCAGCTGAATAAATGTAATGGGAAAAATAGCTAATTTAAAATATGTATAATTAAATATCAAGTTTTGTTGGAAAAACTTCACTGATAACTAAG
This sequence comes from Notolabrus celidotus, assembly GCF_009762535.1. Taxonomy (NCBI): domain Eukaryota; kingdom Metazoa; phylum Chordata; class Actinopteri; order Labriformes; family Labridae; genus Notolabrus; species Notolabrus celidotus. The sequence continues at coordinate 54,847 of NC_048278.1, forward strand.
CTTTTAAACCATTAGTACTACAAAACCATCATCAATATAATAATATACACTACCCGTCAAAAGTTTGGACACACCTTCTCATTCAATGGTTTTCATTTATTTTAATTATTTTCAACATTGTAGATTAATACTGAAGACATCAAAACTATGAAATAATCTGGTTTTGCCATAATCTGGATTACAACAGTAGTCAAATAGGGCTATCCATTGTGTACTAACCCTACCTCTGAACAACACAACTGATGGTCTCAAACACATTCAGAAGGCAAGTCATTCTACAAATGAACTCTTGACAAGGTTCATGTTAATTAGAAACCATTCCAGGAGACCACTTCATGAAGCAGACTGAGAGAATACCAAGAGTGTGCAAAGCTGTCATGAAGGAAAAAGGGGGCTACTTTACAGAATCTAAAATATAAAACAGATTCTGCTTTGTTTAACACTTTTCTGTTCATTCAATAATTCCATATATGTTCTTTCATAGTTTTGATGTCTTCAGTATTAATCTACAGTGTTTACAATAATTACAATAAATACAAATCCTTGAATGAGAAGGTGTTTTCAAACTTTTGACAGGTAGTATATATCATAAGAAAATTGAATGAAATTACAGTGAGTGAACAATCTGACAACGTGAAAGGTGTCAGCATTTTCCCCTGTATAAGCATCTTATTTCAGCTTTACATCAATGATTAGTCCATTAACCTGTCGTATTTTTAGCTCTAGTTCACTCCCACAGTCTCATTAGTGTCACTTTTAGTACACAGCAGACACCAGTTTAAAATAACTGAAGACTCACCAAACACTATACAAAAACAGAGCGACTGAGACTGAATACAGACTTATTTGTCTCCAGAAACAAGTGGCAGATGATTAATTGCTGAGTGCATTAATTAAAGAATTCTAATAGTTAATCTCATTTTTACTTGCATGTAGGAAATTCCATTCTTTTGCATTTCAGAACAATTTTGAAATCCATGTTAATAATGTAAGGCATTGTTCACCAGGTTCTTGATTTAGGAATCAAATGAAAGTTAGGAAATGCACTTTATGATCTTGACTTTTAGACTTATGCCCAATGCACTGCTGCACAAGTGTGATTGCTAATTCAGTGAAATACAGAGTGTGTTTTCATTTTCTTAAAGTCAGGACGAGTCAACTTTATTTATATAGCACATTTAAAACAACCAGTGTTGGCCAAAGAGCTGATTGGCGGAGTAAGTGAACAGATTCCCATGACCCTTAAACAACCCTACGAGGCTGGAGAGGTGAAGACAGAAACTGCAGTGTTCTCCTTTTGTGAGGAGGTGTAGCCACCTCTTCAGCCCCCTGGTATAAATTCTCCCAGGAGTGCTGATTAGTGAGATAACTGATCCCTCTTTCTGAGATTAGAAGCCAAATATACCGCCAGACATTTCACAGGCACTGTCTCAGACCTACAAGTGTCTCACCACTATCATCTCTCTCTCTCTTATTCTCCTCTATCCCTCTTTCCAACCCAAACTCGAACCAGGCAGATGGCTGTCTAACATGAGTCTGGTTCTGCTCGAGGTTTCTGCCTGTTAAAAATAAGTTTTTCACATATAAACTTGGAGACCGTATTGACGGCTGCCACAGCCAGATGCTTGAGGTCACCCTGACAACTCATGAAGGTTTAACAGGCCTGCTCTATGTTCCAATCAAACACAACAACAAACAACAACACCTCAGTTAGATCAGGCAGGACGTTTCTCCTGTGCACATACTATCACGTTTCTTAATTCTTGAAAACACAGCTTTTAAGTCCCAATCAGTCTAATTGAATTTCTTGGCAGAACCCTTTCTCGGCTCTGTACTGAGCTACAGTTTGGTGCAAACAACAAGCAGAGCCTTTTTCTCTGACCCTTGAGAGAGAAGACTCTCTTTCCTCGAGGGAGAGTTTCATTAGAAGAGGTCATGTCATTGTTTCTCAAAGTGTTTGTTGCCCTAAAGTGGCCGAACTAATCCGTTTTTACAGCTGAGTTTGAAAAAGAGAACAAACCATGCATATTACAAAGATGATGTGATTAATTCATTAATTCTGTGAATATCACTTCACAGAAGCCGTCACATCACAGCAGACATGTGAAATCCTAAAATAAATCTAATGTTTAGCTTTGAAGCACATCCAGAAGGTTTGTACAGATGACAGGCTGGGGTTGTTTTGTTTAAACCGTTCAAAATTAGAATATGCTCTGTATGTCTTGTGATCCCTCTTCACTTGTTTAAACATATATATGTCTATATATAAGGCCATAAATATCACATGAGCATACGCACACAATTCCTTGCCAACCCCCTCCTCCATGTCCTCTCAAAGCTTCCACTGTTCCTCCTGGATCTCCACCCTCCATCACCGCCCTGACGGAGGCAGAGACTCCACCCCTAGGCAGATTTCCATCCAGCACTGAACCTTCACCAGCAGCATCAACAGCGTTTACTACAGAGGTGAAGACAACCCAGCAAGCAGCAACCAAACTCAAAGGTAACTCTTTAGATGCTGCGCTCCAACAGCACGCCTCAAAACTCACCGTAAAGGGTGGTTTGATTTTAAAGTGGGGTTGTTGGAAGTACTGGTTGTTTTGAAGTGTATAACCCATGGGGGATCCTGGCCTAGTCGGCCCCAAACCTCTGCTGATGGGGTCAACTCCGTCATGTCATTTAGCTCATTTTAAGAAACTCCAACCTGTACACCGTTCTCAGAGTAAAGCCTGGTTTATGTCAAATCAACGCCATAGCCTACGCCGTAGGTCGGCTTAGCTCTTTTTTGCCTACAACTGTAGCGTCCATGACAAGAGGTATTGATGCATTGCAAGCTATGGTTTGCGTCCAGTTGTTGTGCTTCATTCAACTGATTTGACACCTTTTGCAGGAAGTAGTCAAAGCGTGGCCCTTGTCTCTGATGAATTCCCCTGATGAATCCTCAGCCCCAAATGATGATGAGTGATGCTGCTTTCCTCCACCTACAGGCACATATTTGCAGTTTAAGGCCCGCTGCTGCAGATTTTGCTATGAATGTTCCTGTGGTGCTCGCTTGGTCTGTGCTTTTGCTGCTCATAGTCATTTCCAATCCAAGGTCCGTTACCGTGATGTCAGCCGATGAGTCTTCTTCCACCGCCACTCTTGCAGACTCTGAGGGTATTCTTCTCTTCTGTCTTTTCGTAGCTATGGTGGGTGTTTCACACATGCTAAAAAGCTTAGGAAACTATAGCCATGAGTAGCTAGCCCATGACTGTCTCTTTGGGGTCTGTTACCTCCTGTCAGCTGTCTCTCCAAGCTGCCATAAGGACTTTCCCCTGTCGTCATTCTCAGCAGTCACTGGACTTCTCCAGATGTTCATTTTTCAAAAACACAGAAGGAGATGTAAACCATCCTCTAAGTGCTGGCACCTACCAATAGAGTATGGTTGAACCGGCTTGGGACACATCATCAGTGGTATACCTCAGGGTCATTGTGTGTTTCGGCCGTTTACAATTACATCCTCAACTAAAAGTTGGTCATGCTCCAGTGTTGTGGGGCTGCTCCTGGATATTTTCACCTCTTCTCAGACAAAGGTGGTTTGCAGGGGGTTGCATGCTGCTGGTGAGAAGAAGGTGGTGGCGGTTTGCTTGGTTTCCAGGAGAGAGGCAAGACTTTTGAGGACTTGGTTATGACCATGGACTGTATAAATAATGGACGTAGTATCCGTGACGTCACCCATCTGTTCCTGAGCGCTGTTTAGAAGCCAACCGTCGGCAGCTGCCATATTGGAAATGCTGAACTCAACCACACGGTAAAGAGGCAGGCTTTGAGCCTCCTAGCCAACAGCTATGTGTTCACGCCTGTCAGTCAAGTCAGTCACGTCCTTATTTGGGCAAAACTCATAATCTTTATATCTTCTGAACCGTTGCGTTAGAAATTTTTTTACCCCGTACAGTGTGTGCCGATAGAGAAATGAGCTATCCAGACCACACTCGTTTTTTGAACCAGGCTGTAAACATGTTTATTTCTGCTGTAAAGATCGTCTTCTTTGAATGGGTGTGTATGTGGTTTCCGGGTCCCTGGGTAAGGCTGACCTTACACCCTGTCAGTATGTGCTTAAGGGAAACTGGCCTAGAGCAGAGGGCACATCCTGGATCTTCACCCCACCACTGATGTGGGGGGATAATGTTAAATGAAATTATGTAAACGCTAATGTGTTTTGTTTTTTTACATGTTTTTTATTTTAATTTGAGGACAAAGCAGGGTGTTGTGTTAAACTTTCATCCTCCCAAAGTTGAAATAATGTGTTGCTTTCTTTCTCTCAACCCAACCCACAGCTGGATACAGCGTCGTCTTATTCAAAGTTAAAGGAGATGATCAGCAGTTTTACTGTGAAAGGCATGTGACAGAGAGAGAGAGAGAGAGAGAGAGAGAGAGAGAGAGAGAGAGAGAGAGAGAGAGAGAGAGAGATTTTGGGTGGAGGTTTTGTGAGCGCGCCGCATCGGGTGAGGACATTGAGATATGCTGTATAGGTGACACCATTGTTCATTAATGCATATAAAATATGTAATATATGGGTGATATGTATGTGATGAATATAATATGTAATTAATATGGTGTGTGATTAATCTATATATGGTGAGTGTAGTGTGTTGTGAATATATATAATGTACTGTAGGAATTTATGTGCTTTGGCAATAATATCTTGTTGTTCATGCCAATAAAGCAAATTTGAATTGAATTGAATTAAATTGAGAGAGAGAGAGAGAGAGAGAGAGAGGGAGAGAGAGAGAGAGAGAGAGAGAGAGAGAGAGAGAGAGATATAGAGAGAGAGAGAGAGAGTGACGAAAATGTCTTTTCACAGCTAACTCCCTGAATGAAGAGAAATTAATTCACATTCTGAATCAGAATCTGAATCAGCTTTATTGCACACAAGGAATTTGACTTTGGTAAACTGTGCTCTCTTTGTACAAGGCATAAGAATAAGGCATACAAATAAACATAAAAATATAAACATAAAAATATAATAAAAATAAAAATATAATAATAATAACAATAACATCAGCTATAAATACAAAGAACAACAAATAGGCATGACTAATATATACAGACTAAAATAATATGATAATAGTGCAGTGGTGAGTAGTGCAGAGGTAGTTTTTACATTAAAAAATGTAGGTGATAGTTAAATAATAAAATAAATAAAATATGTGAATTCTGCTTGGAGAATTATTGCATTGTATATCTACATGTATATTTACAGAGAGTATTTATCTGACAGGTATGGCACTGTTATGTTTTAGTGTTCAGCAGAGTGACTGCCTGGGGGAAGAAACTGTTCTTATGGCGGGTTGTTTTGGCGCACAGTGATCTGTAGCGCCTGCCGGAGGGGAGGAGTTTGAAAAATTTGTGTCCAGGGTGTGAGGGGTCAGCGATGATGCTATCTGCCCGTTTCCTGGCCCTGGACTGGTACAAGTCCTTTGATAGGGGGCAGGTTGACACCGATGATTTTTTCTGCAGTCCTTATAGTCCGTTGCAGCCTGTGTTTGTGGGGTGTGAAAACCTGCAGTAGAAGCTGTTCAGGTCGTCAGCCAGTCTTTTGTTACCTTCAGGGTGGGGGGAGGGTCTCCTGTAGCTCGTAACCTCACGCAGGCCTCTGCAAACTTCTGAGGGGTCGTTAAACAAGTTTGTCATTTGGATGTCAGAACATATGGAAGTAGAAGAAAATGGGTCAAACTTTAAAGGAGCTGATTGTCTGCCTATGCTGTCTGCAGATACTACAGTGGTCATCATTGTCTCCGTGAGCCTGGCTCTTCTGGTCTGTGCTGTGATCCCTTTTATATTCTTCGGACACTGTCGGTCTAACACAGGTGAGGAGACACACAGCACAAACATACACACTACTCTAACTCTCACTCAAAAAATTTCAATTCTGTTCTTTTAGAGGACCAGAGCAGACCTGAGGAGAACAAGGACGAGGTGAGAGACAAGTTTTCATCATTTTTGACCAGAATTTGCATGTCTAATTTAGAAGTATTAAAGTTGACTGCTTGGTTACAGTGAGTCTAAATGATTCCTTCTGTTAACAGGGTGTTTATTTTAAAGAAAAAGCAGCTTTTACCTCCACTCAGACTGCAGTGAGGGTGCAGTCTTTAGATACAGAGCCCAGCACTCAGGATGCTTCCCAGAACACGTCTGCGTACCAGGCACTGGATTCTAAAAGTCTGGATTAAGAAGGGTTTCCTCTTTTCTACACTCGTCTGTGATTTCAATTAAAAAAGGAGGAAAAACTGAATGTATTTCTATTCAAGCATACACTTCTCTATTGATGTCACTTTTTTTGTTAAATTGATAGACAGTTGTTTTTTTTACAATGATCATCAGAATCAGCATCAGTTGTTGTTTGTCTCCCACGTAAGAAGTCCTGTTTTCCCAAAGTGTATCTGTTTATCACCACTAATAAGATATCAATTTGTGTAGAATAATTGTTTATCCCTGGTGTTGGTGTTAACTAATGACCTTTTTCCATCAGCCCGTCTTAGCCCTACTCTACTGGACTTGACTCCACTCTACTCGGTTTGTGTTGTGTTTCCACGGGCGCGGTACCTTGTGTCAGATACCAGCTTTTCGTACCTGCTCTGCTCTGGTTCCAAGCGAGCTGAGCCGATGCTAAAAGTTGACGTCGCCGGACTGCCGGCCACTGATTGGTCAGAGAATGTTGTCACTGAAGAGTCATGAGCGCGACGCCCAACACAGGAATCAAACCCGCCATTTTAAAAAAAAAGGGCTTCAGTACTCTTTTGCTCTTCTTTTGCTCTCCTCTCTCACTCGGCCTGCGACAAAAAAGCTACAGACCGAGCAGCAAGTACATTGTTACCTCCATGTCCTCCATTGTTTGTGATTGTTGTGTTTGTGTTGTGTTAAAAATGACGTGAACGCAGTTTCGTGCAGCTGTGTTTATGACGACCCTGCCCACCGTGAGTCGGTACTCGGGCTGGTGGAAAAGAAACCCAAACCGAGTAGAGCTGAGTCGAGTCGAGTGGGGCTGGAACTGTGTAGTGGAAAAGGGCCATAAGTGGTAATTGTTTTTCTGTGACTTTAACTTTCCAGACCACATTGAAGAAAAACGTTTCATTTGTGTTGATTTTGGCGCCCCCCTGTGGATAAAGCCGTACCTGTTATCTCTTTGCCAGCTGACTTCTCTGAACTTCAAGACTCATGAGAAGGAATTTGTTTTGAAGTGGTGAAACTGTTTCAGCTGCCTTCCTGTCCCACTGAAACAACTTCCTGTCCCACTGAAAAATATATTTTGCACCAACACTAAATACACAGACGGCATATTTTCATTGTGTTTCACCCTGAGCATTCTTTATGAATATTTGTTTGTTTTATAAGCAGCTAAAAACTCCTTACAAGAGCTTTACATTTAAACACAGCACAGAATAAAGAGTAAACATGTGTTTATCAACTGTACATTCAATACAACTGAAAGGCTGTAATGGAAAACATGCGTATGAATAATATGATGTTATTAGTATGATTCAATATAATGCACAGTACACAGAAAGCCTTCATGACTTGCCAAAACTTGAATTAGAGAGTATGTTTTTTTTTACTGTTGTTAAGCCAGCAGATGGTGCCACACACCACCAGCTCAACTCTTTCCTCTCATATGATGAAACCTCCATCACTGTAATGGAAATCTTTATATGATATTAAAGTCATCTTTACAGTTATTTTGTTCTGCTGTCACATTTTTAAGGAGATTAAATGAAGACTGTTCCATACTATGATTTGAGAAAGCAGTGGACGTTTTAATGAAACCCATATAGATGCAGTTTAAAGCAGACATCAACATATATTCATTTTTACTGATACATTTTTCTTCTTATCAGGTTTCACAGGAGCGATAGATTCAATATAGTCTGTTCACACATCTCTTTTCCTGCCTGAACACCTTTTGTCTGAGCTGTGTCTCATGGTGTCACTTCATCACACACTTTCCTCTGTGGTGTCGGGAGAGAGGAAAAGTATGAGGTAAATACAGCCTGTCTGACTTTTTCATACCCTTGTTCTGACACCTCTGCCCACATGTGAAGAACAGACCTCCTCACAGTTTGAGCTGAGTTTTGTGAAGGGTGACTCTATTGATGTGACCTATTTTTGTGCATTTGCTTTTTTTTGTCTGCCACCTGTTGGTGGATGGAGATCGAGTCATTTCTACTTTTTCCACACTTACAGAAACCAAATATACCATCTGTTTACCCCCCATGCTTTAAAAAGAGGAAAACATGAGGTCACATCTCTGACTAACTGGGTGACACGAAGGTTAACCTGATATAGAAATGATCACTTACTACCCAGTGCAACCTTTAATACCAACACAATGTACCACAGTCTGGCCTACAAGGATTCCTGTTCACATCACATGTTGTTTCCACCTTTATAATTTTATTACTAAGCCCTGCTCCCATCAACTAGCAATCCCAGCAACTGCAGCAGAACTAGCTAACCTAACGTCCCAATATTAAAGAAAATTGAAGTTTCTAGGGCACATTAGCTTGTTACATCTGTATCATCAACTATTTGATTGAGTAGGAACCATAGACTGTATAAATAGCAATAGCAATAGCAATAGCAATTTTATTTATAAAGCACATTTCATTACACGTAAGTTCAATGTGCTTTACATGGAGAATTAAAAACATAAAGACATTTTTCCAAATAGAATAAATAAAAACAGAAAAACAATAGATTCACCCAACATACATCAGACAGCAATCAAACAAACAAACAGCAATTGTTGCTGCTCATGCATCCAGACTTAGATTTGACCCTGGGTACATTTAAAAGACCTCCACCTGCTGACCTAAGGATCCTGGTCGGGTTATAGGATAGGATATTACTTTATTGATCTCCCGGGGGTGAAATTCAGTTGTTACAGCAACCCAGACATAAGTACAATCAAGAAAGAAGTTTCAATAAGTACAAAATAAGTACAATAAGTACAAAATAAGATTAAAAAAAAAAAAAAAAAGTACAAAATAAAAATTAAAAATAAAACAAAAAAAAATTAAATAGCAGTAATTACAGGCAGTATTAAAAAATGTTTCAGTAGTGACAGGTTGACATGGTGTGATTATGGTTGGTAATGACAAATTAAGCAATAAATAGAAGAATATTTGTATGTAATATGACCATGGTTTGTACTTAGAATAGTAATGTAATTGAACAAAATATAATATAGCAAGATAATTATATTATATTATACATTATAATGCCAGCAGCAGTCAGGAGAGAGTTCAGGATGGGATGATGGAGTGTGACAGACAGAGCAGGGATGTTATGGATCTGTTCATGGGGGGGGGGTCAGTGGTCAGCATGGTGCAGTCTGTGGCCTCCATTACTGTTTAACAGTCTGATGGCGGTGGGCACAAAGGAGCGCCTGAAGCGTTCAGTCTTGCACCGTGGTGGAATGATGCGCTGACTGAACGAGCTCCCCATCAGCCACAGCTCATCATGGAGAGGGTGAGAGGGGTTGTCCAGGATGGCTCGCAGTTTGTCCATTGACCTCCTCTCCGCCACTGACTCCAGACTGTCCAGTTCTAGGCCAACCACAGAGCGGGCCTTCTTTACCAGCTTGTTGAGCTTGCTGGCCTCACCCGTCTTGATACCTCCACCCCAGCACGCCACAGCAAAGAAGAGAGCACTGGCCACCACAGACTGATAGAAGGTCTTCAGGAGCCTGCTGCAGACACTGAAGGACCTGAGTCTCCTCAGGAAGAATAGTCTGCTCTGACCCTTCCTGTAGATGGCATCAGTGTTGGTGGACCAGTCCAGTTTATTGTTTATTTGGACCCCAAGGTACTTGTATGAGTCCACCCTCTCCACTTCCTCCCCCTGGATGAGGACTGGGGCTGGGGGCCTCCTGTTCCTCCGGTAGTTCACCACCAGCTCCTTAGTCTTGCTGATGTTGAGCTTCAGATGATTGCTGTCGCACCACGCGATGAAGCTCTCTATCAGTCCTCTGTACTCCTCCTCGTCATCTTCACTGATGCGTCCAACGATGGAGGAGTCGTCGGAAAACTTCTGGAGGTGGCAGGAACCGGAGTTGAAGCGGAAGTCGGAGGTGTAGAGGGTGAAGAGGAATGGCGCCAGAACAGTCCCCTGGGGGGCGCCAGTGCTGCTCATGACCACCTCAGAGGTACAGTTATACACTGTGAGCAAGTCAGAGATGTACTGGGGAGCTGAACCATTGAGTGCTTTATGGACTAATAGTAGGATTTTGAAATGGATTCTGTATTGAACAGGAAGCCTGTGAAATGTTTTAAGAACCGGGTTGATATGATCATTTTTTCCCTTGTGTGTCAGGATTCTAGCTGCTGTGTTCTGGATGCGTTGGAGCCGTGCTATGGAGTGTTTGGATAGACCTGTGTACAGTGCGTTACAATAATCTAACCGGGTTGATATGAATGCATGGACTCATTTCTAGGGGTCAGTTTGGGATATGAATGATCTTTTCTGAGTTTTGTTTTAAAAAGTTTGAAGTCATCCAACAGTTGATATCATTTATGCAGTTTAGTAGTTTCTTGACAGGACTGAGATCATTGGATGAGAAGGAAATACACTGCTCAAAAAATAAAGGGAACACTTAAACAACCCATCCTAGATCACGATTAATGAAATATTCCAGTTGAAAATCTTTATTTATTACAAAGTGGAATGTGTTGAGAACCAAATAACATAAAAATGATCAATGGAAATCAAAATCATTAACCCATGGAGGTCTGGATTCATAATCATACTCAAAAATCAAAGTGGAAAATCAGATCACAGGCTGATCCAACTTCTGTGGAAATTCCTCAAGACAATTCAAAATGAGGCTCAGTAGTGTGTGTGGCCTCCACATGCCTGTATACACTCCCTACAACGTCTGGGCATGCTCCTGATTAGACGATGGATGTTCTCCTGAGGGATCTCCTCCCAGACCTGGATCAGGGCATCAATCAACTCCTGGACAGTCTGTGGTGTGACGTGGCGTCGGTGGATGGAACGAAACATGATGCTCCAGAGGTGCTCTATGGATTCAGGTCTGGGGAATGGGCAGGCCAGTCCATAACATCAATGCCTTCATCATGGAGGAACTGCTGACACACTCCAGCCACATGAGGTCAGGCATTGTCATGCATCAGAAGGAACCCAGGACCCGCTGCGCCAGCATATGGTCTTATGGTGCGTTCACACCAAACGCGAATAGAATCATTTGTGCGAATTCATTCGCACGTATGAAGTGAGTTGAAATATCTGAACTCAAGCGAATGAATCGCGGCGCGATAGCCAATTGGCGTGCAGATCCCCTGGTGACTTGTGTTGTGTGACGCATGGACCAGCGGAGATTCCAACGGGGATTCCCTCATCTGGAATATATGGGACACTTTGATTTTATCACCGTGCAGCTTCCCCAAACTCTGTGACTCTACCTGTTCTTATGGGATGAGGAATAAACAGGAGCTCACTGTGAGGACAGAGAGGAAGCAGGATTATATGGTGAGTTGTGAAAAACTTTGTCTGTCAGCTATCGGTTGTAGTAGTAGGAAGTTATCTCTGCCCACTTTAGTATAACCGGCTTCCCCATTCAATGTCCACAAGCTCAACCTTGTTAGTGCGGTCAAGCCAGCCTCTACTTCTGAAACGAAAGTCAAGCCAGCCTCCACTGTATTCTGTTTGATGACAACAGACAGCTGTGGCGTGGGAGCCTCTCTCCCTCTCGCGTATACTCGAGTCTTGGCACTCGTTTACACGTGATTTTTACACGCGAATTGAGCGAGTCATTCGCGCGAGTAGGGGGAGTAAACACAAATCATTCGCGCGTCCATATTCACGCGTCTGGCGCAATCGTTCACGTTTGGTGTGAACGCACCATTACAATGGGTCTGAGGATCTCATCCTGGTACTTAATGGCAGTCAGGGTGCCTCTGGCTAGCACATGGAGGTCTGTGCGGCCATCCAAGGATATGCCTCCCCAAACCATCAGTGGCCCACCGCCAAACCGGTCATGCTAGAGGATGTTGCAGGCAGTAGAACGTTCTCCATGGCGTCTCTAGACTCTGTCACGTCTCAGTGTGAACCTGCTCTCATCCGTGAAGAGCACAGGGTGACAATGGTGAACCTGCCAATCCTGGTGTTCTCTGGCAAATGCCAATCGGCATGCACGGTGTTGGGCTGTGAGTACAGGCCCCACTTGTGGACGTCTGGCCCTCATACCACCCTCATGGAGTCTGTTTCTCACAGTTTGAGCAGAAACATGCACATTAGTGCTCCTCCTGTTCCTCCTTGCACAAATGAGCAGATAGCAGTCCTGATGCTGGGTTGTAGGCCTCCTACGGCCCCCTCCATGTCTCCTGGTGTACTGGCCTGTCTCCTGGTATCTCCTCCATGCTCTTGACACTGTGCTGGGAGGCAAACCTTCTTGCCACAGCGTGCATTGATGTGCCACCCTGGATGAGCTGCACAACCTGAGCAACTTCTGTGGGTTGCAGACACCGCTGCATGCTACCTCTAGTGGTGAGGGCACTGGTAAAATGCAAAAGGGAAAAAAAATCCAGCAGAAAGGATGAGGACAGGGAAACGATCTGTGGCCTCCACCTGCAGAACCATTCCTTTATGGGGTTGTCTTGCTAATTGCCTCTCATTTCCACCAGTTGTCTGTTCCATTTGCACAACAGCAGGTGAAATTGATTCACAATAAGTGTTGCTTCCTAACTGGACAGGTTGATATCCCAGAAGTGTGATCGATTTGGAGTTACATTGTAATTTTTAAGTGTTCCCTTTATTTTTTTGAGCAGTGTACATAACTGTGTATCATCTGCATATGAATGATAAGAAATGTTATGTTTTTTCATGACTGTACTGAGTGGGAGCATGTATAGATTGAAGAGGAGCGGGCCAAAGACTGACCCTTGTGGAACCCCTCAGGTAATTTGGGACATAGCAGATTTGAAGTTGACAATTGAAATGTAAGACTGTCTTTCTTTTATGTAGGATGAGAACCAGTGGAGAACAGGACCTGACAAGCCAACTGAGTCATGAAGCCTTTCAATTAAGATTTAATGGTCAATGGTGTCAAAGGGGGCTGTAAGATCAAGCAGGACTAAAATTGATGTTTTCAATCAGTGTTTATTTTAAGATCATTAATTACTTTTACCAGTGCTGTTTCAGTGCTGTGATTTGTTCTAAAACCAGATTGATAGGTATCATATAAGTTATGGGTTGAAAGGTAATTGTTTAGTTGATTGTAAACCACTTTTTCTAATACTTTACAGATGAAGGGGAGATTTGAGATTGGTCTGTAGTTGTCAACTATTGATGGGTCTAGGCTGCTTTTCTTTAAATAATGGACAAAGTATCCGTGACGTCACCCATCTGTTTCTGAAGTCCTGTTTTGAAGCCGATCGGCGGTGGCAGCCATATTGGAAATGTTGAACTCAACCTAACTTCTGTCGAGCAAGTGTGACGTAAAGAGGCGGGCTTTGAGCCTCCTAGCCAACAGCTACAGTGTTCCCGCCTGTCAATCAAGTCAGCTGTGCCTCTCATATTGGAAACTCGTAATCTTAATCTCTTTGAAATTGTTGTTGTGAAAAAATTCACCCCCCGTACAGTGTGTGCCGATCAAGAAATGAGCTATCCAGACTACACTCGTTTTTCAACCTGGCTGTAAACATGTTTATTTCTGCTGTAAAGATCGTCTTCTTTGAATTGGTGTGTATGTGGTTTCCGGTACTTCCGGAGCCAGCCTCAACCGGACACTCGATGAACTGCAGTTTTTAACACTAATGCATTGGCTTCAATTCTCGTTTGGAGGTTGCCCTCTTGTAGGAACCAGTAGTTTACATTTGGAGGTGTAATACTCGGCCACTTCAGGGTCTATCATCTCAGTTCAGTTGGTACACAATCAATCTTAGGAACTGCTGGTATTAAATCGATTTTGATGATTTGCAAATAATTTCAACCCTATATTTAATTGAAAATAGTGCAAAGACATGTAAAATGTTGAATGTATGCTTCTTTTGAATGTAATGCCAGCAACTAGTTTATACAAAAGTTTGGACAGTGATAATGAAACACTGAAAAAGTTGTGTAATGCAAAAGCTGAACATCTGGGGGAACATCTTCCAGCTAATGAAGTTAATGTGCAAAGGTTAGTTACATGACTGGGTGTAAAAAGGGGCTGTCCGGAGTTTCACTTCTCCGTCAGAGACTGCGTGACAAAATAGTTCAACAATGTCAGTATAATGTTCCTCAGAGTAAAATGACAAAGAATCAGTGGATTTCATCATCTACAGTACATAATATCATAAAAAGATTCAGAGGATCGGGAGACAACTCTGAACACAAGGTACAAGGCTGAAATTCAATACTTAATGGCCCTCAGGAGACCCTTCATTAAAACAGACATGACTCTGTAGTGGAAATCACGACATTGGCTCAAAATCACTTCTAAAAACCAGTTGGTCTGTGAATCCACTCATGCATTGTTGGATTGCATGGATTCTTATATATGTGCTTAAACATCATCAACATAAAGAGAGGCTGGCTACGTTATTGTAAGTGTTGTAGGCAGTTCACTTCCTGTTTTTTGCCTGACATGAACCTATACTGATAACTCGTACTGACATGAATCTGAGGGCACTGAAAGTGAGGGGGAGTGTAATAAAGACAAAGTTCCTCTCTTCATCTTGCTCCACAAGTTGCTCTTGTCTTGGGTTGTGCATGCTGCTCACAGCCTTCACCTTCCGCTCTCATACAGTGAAAACCACAGAGGGAGGGTCGACAGTGAAGACTTCTTTAAATGCTAATTCATTTGTCGGAGGGTGTGCAGTAGTAGAGTGTGATGAAACAGTTTAGATTTGAACAAAGAAAGGTGTTCAGAAAGAGATTAGAACTCCAGAGCTAAGGATTTAATCCAACAACATGAAGACAATTTTTGTACTTTCCTGTCTTCTCTATGGTAAGTGTGTTAAATGACTTTCATGTGTCATTTAAAACGACTCTAAGATGGTTTAACAGTTGTTGGCTGATGCACTTTGGCAGCGATGCGGACGATGGAAGCAGTCATCAAAGCAGAGGGATTCGAAGGAGGAGAAGTCTCATTCCAGTGTTCACACAGCTATGCAAAGACAAATACCAAATACCTCTGCAATATCCCCTGCAAAAGAAATGAAGATGTCCTGCTTGCAGTGAAACCTGTTGGACGAGCAGTGTCAGAGAGGATAACTCTGGAGGACCGGGGGGACGGGGTCTTAACTGTGACCCTAAGTCGGCTACGGCTGAACGACTCTGGGGAATACTTTTGTGGTGTGAAAAGGAAGGGTTTTGATACTTATAACACTGTACATCTTACTGTAAAGGAAGGTAGGTGGTTGGATTTATGTATACACTTCTCTCAATTCTATCTCCTCTTTTTTGAATACGTATAACTCTCCATCAGAGGTGGACTGTAACTTAGTATAACAGAGTATTTTTATTTGAGGCATCATTAAATTGACAGCTTGAGTTTCTTTCCAGATTAAATTTTGGGCTCTGTTTATATAACACAAAATGTTCCTGATCATTTTAACACACAGACCAAGAAAAGCTCAAATACATATTATTTCCCTGTTATAAAAACAGTCACTGCAAGTTCATACATGCATAAACTTGACAATATGATGGTAAATTTGAGACAACCCCAGTAATCTGTCAGGGTCTTGTATTCAGGGGAAATGTCAGATTTGGCCTTTAATTGTGGCTCCATAGAAGATAAAAAGCAGTGCTTGATGTTTTACCAACCAAAGAGTGATTTCCTCTTCAACATGTAAGATTCTTTGTCACCTGCTCATTCAGATTTGCAGCGAAATGACAAAGCCATGAGCTTTAACACCCATGCATCACTCCAAAGAGAAATACATTTACAAGATATAAAAAATAAAAACACAGAAAAATACAAATGTGAAAAAGTGTAAAGTAAAAAAAGTGTTGGAGTGCAATGTGTAATGTGTAATGTGTGCGTCATTGGTGTTAAGGGTCACAGCTCCACAGTGTGGTACAGTATGTGGGTAAGGGGCCAGATTTAATTTAACTTGGGAACGCGTACACAACAAAATAATTTAAATCGGTCTTCGGCTCTGTTTCACACATACAGGTGTTGCCAGTGAGACAACAACCATCAAACCTGATCCTTCCCCTACATGGACATATCTAAATACCTCCAGTTCAAGTCAGCAAACACTTAAAATGAACACCAGCTGTCCCACAAGCATCTCAACAGGTATGGAAAAAATGTCACTATGTTCCAATGCTTATACATGGGGTGTCGTTTGTAAAGTTGTGCACACTGAAAATTACTGCAACATTCCTTCACATTTATCACTAAAACACAGGTTTCAAAAGTACTCACATTCATTACTCAAGTAGAAGTATAGATGCTAGGGTTTAAAAAGACTTCTGCAGAAGTTGAAGTATCAACTCAAGCGTTTTACTCAAGTAAAAGTGTAAAAGAACTGGTTTCAAAACTATTTCAAGTATCAAAGTAAAAGTAATGTAAGGGGAACAAAATGCCTTTAAGGACAAAAGCTTAGGCTGGGCCACAGGGGCCTATAGTGCACGACCCCACCTCCCAAAAAAACATGTTTCTAAAGGCCATAATGACTATAATGTTATATTAATATGTAAATATATATTTGGGTTGCACCTGTTTCAGATGCATTTATGCCCACCGAAAATGAACACATTTCCGTACAATGCAAATACATTAAAGAACCATATATGTGTACTACTGAGCATTAACGTGTTTCATGGAGCGGAATATGATGACTAGTTGCCTATAAATATTGTAATGGTGCAAAAAGTCAAACTTCACAGGCATGTTATCAACAGCTTTTACTGGAATGTAAATGTACATCAAAGTGTTTTTTTAACGATGACAAGCCAAAATGAAATAGGAGTAACAAGGCTATTTTTAAAATGTAAGGAGTAGAAAGTACAGATAACTGCATGAAAATGTGAGGAGTAGAAATAAAAAGTTGGCTGAAAAATAATTACTCCAGTAAAGTACAGATACCCTAAATTTCTACTTAAGTAAGGTAACAAAGTATTTGTACTCTGTTACTTGACACCTCTGCTAATCTAAATGTTAAATCCAAATATTAAATATAAAAGTTCAACGATAAATCTAAATGTTAAATTTAAATGTTGCTCTGTGATCCTAAATATTTTGCTAATGTGTAAATTCACACTGTCACCTAGTGGAAGTACCAAAATAAAAGCTTTATGAAGCGAAACAGATATCCCCCGTTGTGGAAACCCCTAATGACCTCGAAAATGGCCTTTTCAATATTTTTTCTAAACCAGTGCAAATTTTTGACGGTGGGCAGTTCTGCTAGCAAACCGTAGGAGTCAGTATTGTCAGACTATGGTTGGGATATCTGTACCGCTTTATAAAGCTTTTATTTTGGTATTTCCCATGAGCGGCAGTGTGAATTTGCATGTTAACTTAATATTTTGGATCACAGAGCAAGATTTAGCATTTAGGTTTAACATTTTACTGTTATATTTATATTTTAGCATTTAGATTTAACAGAGATATTATCTTAAATGTATTTGTCGCAGCAAAAACAAATGTGAAAATGATCACAAAATATTGTTCCAAATGTGATTATGAGTGAAAAATTTACACTAAGTTTTCATGTTGTTTGGGAGCTAAATGTGGAGAAATGCTGCTGTTATTCTCAGTGTTCCCAACTTTACAAACAGCGCCCTATAGTTATAATTTTGAATTAACTTACAGTTCTAATTCATTCAATGTCACAGTGTCAAACTGCACCCAAGGGGGAGAACGGAGCAACAGCACAGGTGAGTTTAAGAGTGCAGAGATGGTGCATTTATATCAGCTACAGCAGAAACATTTGGTGATATGTATTATGTAAAGTTGTTGAGCCTCCCTGTCTTGTTTCTGTTCAGGCACTTTGCTGTTTACCACACTTGGGGCTGTCATCGTGTTCACCTTCTTGGTTCTGGCTACGTGGGTTAGGAAACGCAGAGAAAGTGCAAAACCTCATCCACCAACAGCTGGCACCAACAGCCCAGGTCATGTCAGTGCAGTCAAAAGAGAGGTATGAGACAGAAAGTCTCACAGCACTCTCTTCACAGAGACACCTGAGGGTTGTCTTGATAGTGACTTAGAGAAGCAGACAAGCATCAAGTTTATTTTCCTTGTTGTGGAGGTTAATGCATAAACAGGGCTTTTCCAGATCTCTATTTTTGTCTCAGTTAGGACTCGTGTCCATTAACTGGGTGTGTATTGTGTTGGCTTACAACCTCAATTTCAGAGCACTTCTCATTGGCGCTAACCGTTGCTTGGTTGCCATATTGTCCTGCAGCTTCTGCTTCCCTCAGTGGTGACTGATTAGTCAGTTTTAAATGCTTTGTGTGCCTCAGCTTTGCTTTCATTCAATGGCATTTTACAAAGATAGCATAGAAGCAATTGATAAAAATCATGTTGTAGCATTAAAGCTAGGGTTGGTAGCCACAGACAACTAGCATGAATTTGAATATAGCATTTCCCCAGGACTCCGTCTATATTATGATCTTCTTTGAGGGTTAAAAAAGTTTAAAAAATGTCAGTCTTTCTCTAATTGATGTGAAATTGTGCAAAATGGTGCACAACACGTGGGCAGATATCTGTCCTTGGTTAAATCAGAACTCTCAGTGAACCATGCAGGCTGATAGAGAACCAGCATTCGCAAAACCAGGACCCAGACAGCTCAATGGAATTTAATAATTTTCATTTTTGCTCTTCATACTTTTACAATTCAAACAAACAAATTCAAAGGTGTGTAACTTTTATTTTGTTAGTGAATAGATGCATAGTAAAAGCACAATAGCTGATTCTTTGTCTTTGTCCTTTCCAACAGATGGACTGTGAGAATTATACGTTTTCTGAGGAGATGCATGGGATGACAACATTATCTGATAGACTCTCTAGTACTCATGGACCTGAGCAGGATCCACCAGCAGCCGCAATTACAGCAGCCAAGTGCAGCGATCCCCTTTGTATCTATGAAAACATCTGCTGCTCTAAAGATGCTGCCGTGTTACGATATACAACTAGAAAGTGCAGTGAGGAGCAAAACACCAGCTCTGGGATCTACATTAACCCCTTACCATTTATACGATCTAAAAATGCTGATGGTGGCTCTCTGGAAAACAATACAAATGAGAATATGGAGACCAGAAATGTGACAGAGAAACCCACAGAGAGCTGTACGAGCAAAGCATCAGCGTGTGACTCTGCTTGCTTTAGTGATCCCACAGAGACGAGGACCAGGTCTCTTTGGTTTGGTTTGGACATATCAGAAACAGTCTGACTTACTCTCAAAGGTGAGTGAGGTAAAACTGCTCTGGACATTTGGGGACAACTGAGTTAGACGCCACACTCTTCTTCTTTAGATTAAGAAGACATGAATTTGTCTCCTTTACACAGATATCCTGGGGAATGTAGTTTTTCTTGTTCTTGGATTAATTCAGATTGATGGCATGTCTGTGCGCCTCAAGAAAGACTAAAGAAGGAATGTTTAAGCTACACCGAGGTATATAACATACTTTATAGAAAGAGGAGTTTTATGGCAGACTTTGAGCTGAATATCATACTCAAACAGGTTCTCAGAAAATAACTTGATGTTATTACATTTATTAATTGCTGTGAGACATAATTAAATAACTCTGAGACAGATTTTCAGAAATACTTTTGAGGTTTTGAGCTGAACTATTTCAAAAATGTGAAATCATGGAGCCCTGACTTGTTTTTTCCTCACTTATTGTACATAATTATCTCAAAATAAACATGAAAAAATATTGCAAATAATAAAACAACAAAATAACAGAACAGACTTTACTTTTACGTAATGTCAGAGGCAGAAACATCATGTGTCTGTACCTTCATGTAAATCCACAAACGACCATAGGCTGTATAAGATATGAACGTAGTATCCGTGACGTCACCCATCTGTTTCTGAAGAGCTGTTTTGAGACCAAACGTCGGTTGCCGCCATATTACTTCTGTCGAGCCAGTGTGACGTAAAGAGGCGGAGTTTGAGCCTCCTAGCCAACAGCTGCAGTGTGCCCACAAGCAGCTGTGCCTCTCATTGGAAGACTCGGAATCTCAATATCTTCGAAATTGCCACGTTAGAAAAAAATCCCCCCCCCCTCACAGAGAGAGCGCATCGAGAAATGAGCTATCCAGACTACACTCGTCTTTTGTACCAGGCTGTAAACATGTTTATTTCTGCTGTAAAGATCGTCTTCTTTCCATTCATGTGTATGTGATTTCCGATACTTCCGGAGCCAGCCTCAAGCGGCTCCTCGATGAACTGCAGCTTTTAACACTTCCGCATTGGACTCATATTTTAAGACCGGAGGTTGCCGCTGGCATACGACACAGAGGCTGAAGCAGTTGTTGCAGACTCTAACTTTAGGGACACCTGGTGGTCATATAGTGACACAGCGACATGTAACACTGAACATTGATGAATCTCACTAAACTAAAACCCTGAAGACATAAAATCCTGAAATCTCACATGTCTTGTGCTGCAGTGTCTGGTGGAGGCGTGGTGAGCAGATCTCCATTCTGATTAGGTGCAGGTGTTTCTCATCAGCAGCTGCTCGTTAGCTTCAGCTGTTGCTCTTGTAAGCTCCCAATTTGTACCAGGTATTCTCCTGTGCCTTCCATGTTACCCTCAACACTCCTCTGCCACTCAGCAACTCAGCGATGTCTGGAAGATTTCTGGCAACCTCATTTGGTTCTGCAATAAATCCTGTTTACCATCTTCTCTCCTGTCTGTGTTTCGCTTTTGGGTTTGAATGAATAAACGTTACAGCATTTACTCACTTACTAAGCTCAGTGTTGTGTGATCTTTTGCAATAAGAAATAAATGCTAATGTTTAACAAATTAAAATATGCACCAGTCATCATGACCTTACCAGTAGACTAAGCATAGGGCAGCGAGGTAAGGGCATTCGTAGGGCCTGATATCTCTGCATGGATCAGATGGCTTTTATGAAGTGTGTGATGTGATGGATTTTAATTTTGTCATCTCTCTGCTACTCACAGTCCCTTCATTTTAACCAGAACCAAAAATAGGACCATATCTCTCCGGTCTCAGCTCCCTGTATGTTTTAGAATTGATTTTAAGATTTTACTGATTACTTTTAAAGCTCTACATCAGAATCAGAATCAGAATCAGCTTTATTGGCCAGGTATGCTTGAACACACAAGGAATTTGACATGGTAAACTGTGCTCTCTTTGTACAAGGCATAAGAATGAGGCATACAAATAAAAATATAAAGATACATATAATAATAATAATATCAACTATAAACACAAAAAGAACAACAAATAGACATTACTGATATGTACAGGTTAAGATAATATGATATGATACATGGACTTACTTCGAGCAATATAGCAGACCTTTTAGTACTTCACGAGTTGACGCGTGCATTGAGATCCTCGGGCAGAGGTTTATTGTGCATTCCAAACACAAAAATTGAAAACCAAAGGGGACAGGGTGTTCGCAGTGAGGGGTCCGACACTCAGGAACCATCTGCCCGAGGAGATCAGGTCTGCTGAGTCAGTGTGCTCTTTTAAATCCCTTCTGAAAACATACTTTTATCGCAGAGCCTTCCCGGATTTTATCTGAATTTTGTTTTACTTTATTTTATTCTAACAGTCTTAAGAAATAGACTTTAAAGTAACTGTATTCCTTTACAGTTATTTTATGGGAATTTTCTGTCTTTAAAATGTATTTAATTTCTTTATCTTGTCTTGTGTGTTTTTATGAACTGCCTGTTTTATTTTGCTGCCAATGTGAAGCACTTTGTAACTTGTTTTTTTAAAGTGCTCTACAAATAAATTATTATTAATATTATTATTATAATTACCTGCATCTGTGCAAATTTCTCAGCTGCACTTGTCAATGTGTGCTTTTCATTTTTCAAGTCTAACCAGCAACTTGAGAACAGAGGATGAAGATGAAGATGGATTGATAATTGCACTCTCATGCAGTTGTGTCTAAATTGAGCATTGAACCTTTTTCCTGCTTAAAGACAGGTTCACAAAATAACTTGATAATGCGTGATTATAGACAGTCAGTGTGGCAT
Organism: Notolabrus celidotus; assembly: GCF_009762535.1. NCBI lineage: Eukaryota > Metazoa > Chordata > Actinopteri > Labriformes > Labridae > Notolabrus > Notolabrus celidotus. The sequence goes on from NC_048278.1 coordinate 77,021, forward strand.
GCAATTAACTATAAAGTCTTTATTTTCCATGTGCTGCTTTGTGTGCAGTCTCACTAGCAACTTAAATAGGGTGGATGGAGTTGTTTGTTTGTTAAGAAATAACGTCCAAAGGAGAATTTTTGGCTGAACCCGCATGCATCCTGTGTTTAAACTGAGTTAGTGTTAGATGACTGCCGATGAGCAGAGCTGCCATCAAAGGCCCCTTGAAAAAATATCACATTGGGCACCTTTACCTCACTAGTGCAAATGTCCTGACAGATTTATACATGCCAAACTTTTCTTCCCTACAAGTTTCATCTTCTGCAAAACACAAGGACTGATTTGCAAACACAAGTGATGGTACAAATAAAAACCAGAACACTTCAGACACTGTTATCTGGTCCCGTATTTGTATGCAGAAACTTTTAATACAGATTACTTTGACTACAAATGGAATCAGAAAACAAGAGCAAAATCCTGTTCCCCTCATCGTCAGATGCTGTACTCAAATGCAGAACAGAGATTAAAAACATTAATGGTCCACACAAAGAGAATCAGTCTAAAACCAGCTCCAGAGAGCAGTCTCAGTTTTGTGTTTGTACTCAAGTGCTTTGTTTCAGAAAGCTTTAGTAGGACTGTTTGTAAAAGTGCAACAAATGAAACGTGCATTTTAAACTTCACTACAGACACAGTGACGTCTGAATGTGTTGGTCAGGAAAAGCCATGAAGAGATGTCACGTTTGAGTCCCCTGAGCAGCCATCATTTCACTCTCAGGGTGGAGGATGTGAGTGTTTTGGTTCGTGTTTGAAAGAGGAAGAGACCCGAAAGCACCAGAGTGAACTCACCTACACATTCTTTAGTACAGGTGTGTGCCTCAATGTGTGCTGGGGCAGAATCTGAGTGTGTGGACCGACGGTAAACTGGGAGTAATGGGAGCGAACTGGAGAGCAACAATAACTGTCGTCCTCACTTTACTCCAAATCAAAGGTGAGGGCATGCAGCATGTTTGACTTTTACAACTGATGTTATTGACCTTGGTGAAGATGAATACTTGATTGCATGGTCTTGGTATTAACACGGCTTGTTCTGACTGACAGCTTTGATCAGCGTCAAAACAACAGTTGGCGGCGTGGAAGGTCAGAGCTTTTCCTTCAGATGTGATTATCAAGACATCCACCGGGACAATGCCAAGTACTTCTGCATTGTTTACGACACAAACTGTGCCGATTCCCTGATACGGACAGACAAACACGACCAGTGGGTGGAAAAAGGAAGATTCTCGCTGTTTGACAACACCACAGGAGGCTTTTTCAGTGTCAGGATGGACAGACTAAGATTAGAGGACAGCGGGTTGTACTGGTGCGGGGTGGACATCAACCCTGATCACAATAGCGTCATACAACTGAACGTTTCCCGAGGTACAGTATAATCATAATATATAGATATATAGATATATAGATGTATGTCTTTGAGTTTCAAAGCACTCATTGACTCTTTACAAATCATAAAAACACGTTACAGAAACGACTCAGTAAGCCAATGCTTGGATCGTTATCAAAGTAAAAAGGAGTTCTGAAAAGTTGGATTTGAGCTGAGATTTTGAAAGTGCTTAGCTCACTTTAGTACGTCATTTTACTGCAAATCCCTGTAAGAGGCACAATTATATTCCAGTCTAATAGTCTGCTTCCAGGACATGCTATTTAAAGTTTCTGTCTGCTAGGGCTGAGCTCTAAAATTGTCTGCCTGCTTTTACTCTAAAAGAGAACCGAGTAATGTGTTTTTTTTTCCCATGCTCCCATGTTCCTCTCTATGTATTTTCAGTTTCAATAAAAGTGTCATTGCATGTCATTGTTACAGCTGCACATTTGTACATGTGTTTTTTGCCATTCACAACAAAACAAAGCAGAACGTTTGTAAGCTGTATTTATGTTATTTTGTATATTCACTTTACAGCGACTGTGGTGATGACTGGGACTCTATCACCAGGGATTCACCTCGCAAAGGAGTTCACAGTGGACAGTAAGTGCTATGTCTTTGTCTCAGGTAGCTAATCAATTCCTCTTATTTATGAAGTGCTATAGCTCAGAAAACTTAAAAAAAAAGAGCAAGTTCAGACTCCTTGTTATGCTAGACTAAGCATAAATCCAAGCATTCAACACCAGGGGAGGGGAAACATTTCTTTGAAGAGGCAGAAACCATGAGCAGAACCGGACTCACTGGTGAACAGCTGTCTGCAGAAGCTGGACAGGACTCAGAGAGGGATGATGGGAGGAGGGACAGAAAGTTAGGGAGACTCTAACAAACACACAGCAACAACACCAACAACACCAACAGAACAAACCCCATGAGTGACCATGCAAACAAAGATATAAATATAGAAAATACATGAAGTTTGACAGATAAAATTAATTTTGTTAGTTTATTTATATTTGTAAAGGGACCATCCATAATAACACACCAATGCTGTTAAACCATAAAATGTTTGAATCGTGATAATTCACATTTATAATCACATTTAAAATCACAATATTTAGTATTTTATGCAGTTTTTAGGTCCATATTAACAATCTAATGCAGTACATGCTCACATGAGGACGTCTCTGAGACCACAGTCTTCTACACTGTTGACTCGCCTTCAGACAGCTGCCTCTAATTTGGCAAGCGCTGTATTTAACTTCTTCAATTTAGTTTCATCCGCAGGTCTGTGGCTATTCATAAATAGTGCTCTGTCGAGTTTTGTGATGTGGCTGCTCTCTGACCTCAGTTAGAGCTGCACCTGTATGCTCAGCTCGATTGATGGTAGCTAAAACTTGAAATACACTGGTGGTGTTTTCAGTACATTTGACACAAAGTGCATGTCACTTTTAACTTGTCAATTGAACCATCTGTTAGTTTCTTAATGTGAAACATGCCCTACAATTCCATCAACAGCAGGAAATCACACAAGTCAGGATAAAGACATAAAACATATTTTAAAAGACATAAAACTCCCCTAAAATCACAATAAAGGAATGCAATTCTTTCAAAATACATTTCTTAAGACAGTTAAAATAAAAAAATAAAAAATTCAGATAAAATCAGGAAAGGCTCTACGATATTAAGCATAATGTTGCCATACCAGCAACAACAATAAATCATACAATATCGATACACATAGTGGGTCTGATGGTCTGCCCCCCTCCTGCTGCAACATAAAGGGTCCTCACGAGCCAAGTCAAGTAAGATTTATTCCAAACATACTGCATCCATAAAGATCCACTGACGTTACATTATCTTACTCAAGTTGTCTGTAATACATCTAGTACACCTTGTAAGAGCAGGGTTTGGATCCTTCTTTTTTAGGCACACATATTGTTTGTGCAACTCAGTGCCCCTTTATTATTGCATCAATGCCGACAATGGGAACCAGCCAGTGGCACTCTTTAACGGAAGTTGAAGGTTTTGATTACCGTTTTCCAGATTAAAATGCATCTTTAAAAGTTAATAGAATAACAGGCTTTCATGGGCTGGAAATTGTAGATGATTCCTAAGGAGAGGGGCTTTAAAATTGAGGGCTGTTCTTCTTGTGTGTGGCTGAAGCCTCGGCAAGGTTACATTGTTGTTTCCCTCTCCTGCAGAGATCCACCTCCCACTGTACCTGACTGCTGTGATGTGTGTGGCAGCAATCCTTTGTGTGTGTATGTTCACACTTTGTCTTCTGCTGGCTGTTAAACAGCGAAGAACCAGACCACAGCACAACAGAGAGGTTTGTTTGGTTATTCTCGAACTAGCAGCATGGGCTCAGTTTGTGTTAGAGAACAATACAGTTTTGTGATCTCTGTTGCAAGAGTCCGCTCAGAGTTTAAAGGTTTCTGTTTGTCCCACAGACAACATCTGACTACGAGACAATGATGCCCGGTAACCCGACTGAACCTCAACTCTCCTGCAGCTGTTCAGATCCCGACTGCCCTGGTCTTCCACCTTTACCGCCGCCTCCTCCTGACCTCTGCTCCCACTTCACGTCAAAGCATTCTGCAGTTACTCCCGGCCTTTGTGATTATGAGGACGTGGACATCTCAGGGCGCATCTGCCGATACCAACATCTGGACCTCACACAGTTAGAGGAGCACGTCTACCACTGTCTTAATGGCAACGGGGATGGGCCAGGGGGAGTCAAAGAGGAGATTTATTAATACTGTCACAGAGAAGTTGCACCTTTGTGATGATGGTGACAGGATGTTTTAACCTCCTCTTCCTTGACCCACATATTTTCAGAAACATGAGAATATGGTGACTGCACCTTTAGTATTAATGTTGATTTGATGTAGATTATCCCAGATGTCACCAGCTTTCTTTGTAGTGTGGGTTGTTTTGGAGGAATACATCTCTGTGGTACCTGTACATTATCGAGCTTGTTACATGACTTCTTTAAAAAACAATGATTAGATGATGATTACATTTCTGTCACAACTCCATTAGACTTACATACGCAGAGCTGGTGAGAGCATCTCCAAGCTGCTGTTTGCTGTAGAATAACTTAAACCAGGGCGCCAGTTCAGTTCAGAAGTTGAATTGTGTACCTGTTGTACAGTGGCTATCGTCCTCAGAGAAGGGGGCCTGGATTTGACTCCGACCCGCAGCTCTTTGCTGCTCTCTCTATTCCAGTTTCCTACTCTACCCCCTGTCTTCTCTCAATAAAATTATGTATTTATTTAGATAAAAGCAACAGATTTAAAAGTCGTGACATTACCTTATTTATGTTTAAAGCTGTCTCAAACTGCAAAGCTCTCAGAGGAAGGAGAGCTGAGTGAGGACAGCAATGTCAACATGAATGTTCCTGCAGGCTGTTTTCGAAACCGCCTACTATACTAGCAGTGCGCACTGATTTGGCCAAAATTTAGTATGTAGTATGTGAACAAGAGCAAAATCTGCAGTATGCCAAAACTCCCCAGATGTCTACTGATTCAGGAAAATTTCTCAGTATGCATTGGACCAGTCTAACACTTTTTCTTTTCCCTTCTTTTTTTGACGGGGGGGGACTCCGTTTTTAGCAAGCGGCAACCTCTGGTCTCAAACTATGAAGCACATGCTGAAGTGTACTAAAATGCAATTCATCAAAAATCCGCTTGAGGCTGGCTGCAGAAACACCTGAAACCTAGACATGAATGGGAAAAAGACGATCTTTGCAGCATTAATAAACATGTTTACAGCCTGGTTCAAAAAACGGCTTGGCTACAGTAGTTAATTTCTCTATCAGCACACACTGTACGGGGGGTGAATTTTTTTCTAACGTGACGGTTCAGACTATATTAAGGTTTATGCGTTTTTCCCCTAATAAGGACATGACTGACGTGACTCCCAGTCGGGAACGCATAGCTGTTGGCTCAGAGGCTCAAACTCCTCCCCTATACGTCACACTCTGCCTTGCTGAGTTCCGCATTTCCAATATGGCTGCCCCCAGCGATTGGATTCAAATTAGTGCTCAGGAACAGATGGGTGAAGTCACGGATACTATGTCCATACTGTATACAGTCTATGGTTTTTAGGGGCTGTGAAAACCATTAAATTCCATATAAACCACTTCCTATCTTTTTAAATCATAAGTGATGCTAAAGAAGCAGTTTATCAATCAGCTTGTCCATTGTTTACTTCCATATTCCAAAACCGGAAATTCATTGACGTCTGGCCCAGCGTAGTGCAACACAGATCGAACAGGACAGTCAGACTACAGACTAAATTCAAACACAGTATGTAGTAGGCAGTACCTACTGCCTGCTACATTAGTAGGTAGTATGTTGCAGGCCATTTCAAAAACAGCTGCAGAGTCCCATTCACCTCGTGCAACGTCACTGCCATGATTTGGTTAGTTTAGTTTGTTCCTTGTGTTTCATGCCTTGGTTCCTCTCCATGTTTATTCTGTAATAGTTATCCTTTGTCTCTCTTGAGTGTTTAGTGATCCATGTCTCCTGTTGTGTTTCTTAGTCTAGTCTTGTGTTTCCTGTTTTATTTTGTAGTTCTGAATGCTTGAGTGTCTCCAGTTTAGTTTTACCTCCTGCCCTCGTGTGTTTCCCTCCTCTTTGATTCCCCTCATTAGTGTCACCTGTGTCCTGTGTTCACGCCTGTGTTGATGACTCTGTATTTAGTTCCTCATTAGTCTCACCTGTGTTCACACCTGTGTTGATGACTCTGTGTATGTAGTTCCTCTGTTTCCCTGACCTTTGTTGGAACATTGTTCGTCTTCTCTCTGTGTTTCTTTTCTTGTGATCCCTGTGTTTTATTTGGATTTATGTTTTTAGTAAGTTTTGTTGGTACCTTATGTTTATAAAACCTCTTTATTTTAAAATCTACACTTGGGTCCTCCTTAAGTTTTTCCCCCAATGTGACATTTTAGAATGTAGAAATTAGGTGGAAATATTCAGTTTAATTTGAATTATAATAAATAAACATGCTGATCTTTTAACTTGACCTCTTTATAAATGTTCAGTTTAATGTGAATTATAATAAATAAACTGGCTGATGTTTTAACTTGACCTTTTTTATAAATGTTCAGTTTAATGTGAATTATAATAAATAAACAGGCTGTTTTAACTTGACCTTTTTATAAATGTTCAGTTTAATGTGAATTATAATAATTAAACAGGCTGATGTTTTAACTTGACCTTTTTTATAAATGTTCAGTTTAGTATTAATTCAAAGAGACTGAAAAGAGCCCGTTGCCACGGAAGTGTTCCAGACCGTGGACTTTTTATTTTGGCAGATAAACCATTTTCTAATCAATAAAATCCTCTTTAAATCCTTTGTGTGTCTTCTTGTTTATGTCTTTAGTTTTAGGATTATTTGTTGGCCAGTTCAAACACTGATAGCATGTTTTTTGTGTCAAGTATTATTGCTTTGTTATCTAGTTTCAGAGAAAAATGGACCGTTTTGCGCGTTACATTAAAGTCAGTGGTAACATCTGAGGTCGTCCTTTTGTTCATGACTTACTGGTGTTATTGTGTTGCAGGGAGATGTAGACAGAGGAAGCAGGGTGAACTCAGGAAGTGCAACAACAAAGAGGAACTAACAGCAGAAGAAGAGCTGTCACAGATCGGGAGAATCGAAGGTGGGTGGTTGGAAAACAGTGGGAAGAGAAAAGGACTTATGATGGCTGACATAAGTATGAGGACGATTTCTCTCGTTGTGATCTTTCTTTTGGGAGGTAAGTTTTATTTTTTAGATCTGTTTTGAATTATTTTAGTTTTTACATTCTGAAAGTTGGTGGTTTGTGGTTTCCACAGATGGCTTCCTTTTTCAATTCACCCTTCAGATTGTGCTGTAAACCTTAACAACTCCAAAAAAGTCCTAATGACTTGTTTTTGTGTATCTTTTTCAAATTCTTGAATTTGTTGACTTTTTTTAGAACTTGAAATCAGCTTTGAGTTTGAAGTAAAGTTTGAAGATCGTGCAGTTACAGATTTGGGTTTCCCTTTTCACCAGCATTAAAGTTCATTATATATATATTCTGTATATTGGCTCTATTCTTGTGCTGATGGGATATTTGCTGAATTCTGTGTGTTGCGTTCAGGTTTATGGGAGACTGCAGCTCTAACAGGAGATTCAGGAGGTGAGATAAAGATAAAATGCTCTCATTCCTACGCTTCAACAAACGTCAAATATTTCTGCAGGGGAGCCTGCTATGATAAAGACGTCCTAATAAGTAGCAGGAAGAAGAAGAAGGATTCAAATGGAAGATACAGCATCAGCGATGAAGGGAACACCTTCTTTGTGACCATATCTAGTCTGACAGAGGGGGACTCTGGGATCTACTGGTGTGGAGTAGATAGAGTCGGTGCGGACACGTACATTCAAGTAGACCTCACAGTTAAACGGGGTGAGTTGATTTAGCTCTGTACATGAGTAACGTTGACGTTGTTTCTGTTCATCACAGAAAAGATCGAGACCTTTGCTCCATTTCTCTTTTCTCTAAAATGTGACCAACATTTCACAAGAGTTCACAGCATTCTCACTCCAGGAAAGAAATTATGTACAGACAAAAAATGTGACACAACAAAATGAACTGTTCTGTCTTTTGTTTAAATTTCAGGGATTGAAGAAAATGGCCTGAAATCTAATACATCTTCAAGTAAGCAGCTGTCTGTTTGTGGTGTTAAGAGCCGAAGTACTGAGTGATCATCATTAATGATTCTTTATTTATGTGTTTTCTTCTCTGTCAGAGACTCTGGTGTATATCGGAGCAGGTCTCGGGGTGGTCGTGCTTGCTCTGGCGATTGCTCTTCTAATATTCTTCAGACGTCGAAACAGAGACGCCGGGGCATCCTCTGGTAACAGCTTTCCTTAGTTTAAGGACATGTTAAGAAACGGTGGAAACAAAACCACCTACATTCAGCTGAAGAACTTATAACAATAACCTGGCAACACTAAGACTTAACACTGCAACAAAATTCAACCTTTATCCACCGCGCTCACATGGCAGCCATATTTATTTGACATCAGGCTCAGAGAAGGAAGCTCAAATGCTGTTTGTATGATGAAATGCTGTGTTCGAGGTTTACATCGTGACATTTTCTTTATTTTGAAATGTCTGGCAACAGAAGTCGGAAGTGTTGTGTTTGTGTATGTGACTTGACACTAAGTAATGATATAGGGTGTTTAAGCAGAGGCTATACAAAGTTAGCCAATGACTTCCAAGTCCGGAGTAGAGGCAGTCACAACAATCTTTAAAACATAGCCTGATGTTTTAATCCAGAGTTTTTCCATCCTCTATCTGGGAGCTGATCAATGAGGAAGTCGTTATAATAAGACAATGATGTGTCAAGGATATTTCAACCTTGTGCACAGCAGTGCATCATCATCGAAGCATTTGGGCCTCCTGTCCTGAGCAGTCATCCAAGGAGTAGTGATGTACTCAGAGGGAGGACAATCGCTTTCTGCTGCCTTCATGACTGAAAAATGCTGCATGCATGCCTTAGTAGCAGATAAAACATCATGAAATACCCTCGTAGGTGCCTTTGCAGTGGATGAAACTTTAAGAAAGTGCCCTCTGGATGCCTTTGTGATGGATCAAACATGATAAAGGCCGTATTGGTCATTTGACCTGATTGTATGTGTTTGGTTTTTGTGCAAGGGTTGAATTCACTAGATTTTCTTTTTAAATTCAAGCGTTAATAATAATCCCATCAGTTTCATGTTTTCCTTTTACATAATTACATTTGCACCACAGATTGTAGCACAAATATTCATCAGATTGCAGTGAGTTAAGTGTTAGATGCTCCTGCAGGAGGACCCCCAGACCCCCCTCTTATTGCTTGGGTGACAATAGGTTTAAATTAACCCTGCTGTCTGTGATTATCAGAGGTTTGAGAACTGTTCAAAGCAAGCAAACTTGAAATTTCTCCAGGCGTTTTTTTCTACCTTGATGTGTTTCCTGTCTGAACCTAAAACCCAACCAACCTTTTCTGACTCTCCATACAGCAAAGGTCCAGGAGACAATCTACGCAACAGTGTCTGGAGACACCACTACTTCCCCTTCAACCACCAACGCGACTCAGAAGACAGCTGACTCCAGCAAAGACCCCCCAAGTACCATTTACACCAACATCACCCTGTCCGCTGAGCCTCAGGTCGGATCAGACGGTCTGTTTTACTCCAGTGTGAGCTTCAACAAACACACAGACTGCAGCACGGTGACGCAACGCACCGCCGAGGTTACGTACTCCGCCATCGAACCCAAACCTGAGGATGCATCAGTCTATTCCAACGTCAGTCAGTGATTTATCTTTACTGTTGCCAGCAGTAAATTTACGTGTATGTGAAGGTTAACTGTTTCAGAATTCAGATGTTGTAATTAATATTTTTCATATTTCTTCATTTATTTATATTTTAAACTCTCTCCTTAAAAAATCGTTCAAAATATTATAAATGTTGACTTTACCCCAATAAAAAGATAAAAAAGGGGAATTTGGATTTTCATGCTGACTGTTAGAGAGAAGTGGAATTTGTTCTAAAGACCACACACACACACACACACACACACACACACACACACACACACACACACACACACACACACACACATACACACAGCTTGGATTGAGATTGAAACTGAAAAGCTGATGTGAGCGAAAGAAGAGGCTTCAGTGGACAGACTTCACATGTACTGCTCTGACTTTACTCACTGACAGTTCATGATTAATCTTAATACTTCCTGGTTCAGTGCAGGGAGATGAACATGTAAGTGTTTTTGCAAAAGACGACCTCCATTAAACTGAGTCAGAGAGCTGAGGGCTGACGGCTGAACATTTTCTCTCAGTGTCTGCAGGTTGCAACATATTAAAATCATCTCCTTAAGGCGATATTTAAGCATAGACTATTCAAATTATGGACATAGTATCGGTGTCGTCACCCATCTGTTTCTGAAGCGCTGTTTTGAAGCCGATCTTGTGGGTGCCATATTGGAAATGCTGAACTCAACCAAACTGCTGTTGAGCTAGTGTAAGGTAAAGAGGTGGGCCTTCAGCCTCCTCGCTAACAGCTACATCCCCCCCCCCCCCCCCCCCCCGTCAGTCAAGTCAGCCACGCCCTTAAATGTGCAAAACTCGTAAGTTTAATATCTATCTCATAATAAATCCAGTACAGTGTGTGCCGAGAGAAATGATCTACTCAGACCTAAACTGTTTTTGAACCAGGCTGTAAACATGTTTATTTCTGCTGTAAAGATTGTCTCTTTGAATGGGTGTGTATGTGGTTTCTGGTGTTTCTGCAGCCAGCCTCAAGTGGACGCTGGAGTTTTTAGGACTTCTGTGTGGACTTCATATTTTATAGGCTGCCGCTTGTATTTAAGCTTTAAATGAAAGCTAAAGACCGACCCTCCAGCCTACAGAGGGAGTGATGGTCATATTGTCCTGCACATATCATCTGACAAAGGTGGAGCCTCTGGGAGCGAAACAAGTCAAAACAATAGAGGGGTTTGATTGCAGCATATCTCTCTATGTCGACTAGTTAATCCATAAGCACCTGGGCATAATGCATGGGTCATGTAGAGGTGTATCTTAAAGAAATATCCACTGCCCTGTTGGAATTTGTTACTGGGTGGAGAGATGGTCTCTTCACTGAGAGAACCAAGTTTACAATTTTAACTCAGCGAAACTGAAACCAGAGGTAAAGAGTTCAAAGAGGGAACAAAGACATGTGACCTTGTTCCTCAACTTGAATGATGGCTGCACATATCAGTGTGAAACAGATATCCAGCCCTCAGTCTCTAACAGCGTTTCTCATTTCATCTCCGGCTTTAGTTCCCACACGTTATTTCACTCCTTGAACAGCTGCTGTGTCTCTGACAGCTACAACCTTCACTGCTCAACTCACACACTCTCATTTCACCCAAAGTTCAAACCATCACTCTTGTTTGGAACAACATGCTCTCTCTCGTTCGAAGGATTTTCAATGGAAGAAATCTTGGAAATGCTGCCCTCTGGTGGTCAGTCTTCATGACAGGCAAAGTGAGCTCAGTTTTTATTACATGCTACTGAAGTGTTGGTTACATGGGCGTTGTTAGACCCTTTTTTAGGGGTACTGAAGCACCCCTAAATTTCCTCCCAACACCCCTTAAAAGATCATAACAGAAGCATAAGCTCAACCAGATTTTTAAATTCAGCAGATGTTTATTTAAACATGTTTTTCTTATATTCTTAATATCAATAGGACTAAATAGTAGTAAATCAATAATCCTTTCTATACAGTTGGTTTCATCCAAAAGTCACAATTGGACACAGACACGAGAGCAAATATTCAGCAGGGCAGTGTGATGGAATTTAGCAACAAACTGGACACTGGACACAGAAGACTCGGGAGACTCTGACGGCTTACGTTGAAATAGTTTATGTAGAACAAGGAGAAATAACATAACAGTACACAGGCAGGAGAGTGCAGTGCAATGCCAAGTCAGTTCTGTCAGACAAATGCCCAGGCAAGGTATTTATTCCCCCAAAGACAACACTAAAGTTAGATAACCAAGTTTGGACAATAGGAACACAACAAGTGGGAAGAAGACCTGTGCTCTGGTTCTGAACAGTAAGTCGGCCACAACACATAGATAAAGACAGGAGCGGGGGGGAGACCTTGATTACTACACTGACACTATCTCGCCCGTCACAGATGACATAGGAATGAAGTTACTCTAAACTTGACACTTAGACTGAAAGAATACAGTAGATAAACATTCTTACATACATATATAAAAGATTATGAAAATTCCACAACACGCAGTAAGACATTCAAATGTAAAAACATCAAGTATCACAGGATATACAAACTTCTGCAGTAGATACAGATAATAACCTTCCCTTATTGATATAATATATAATATGCATAGTTACTGTATTAAAATAACTGATAAAATGTGTTCATGTATCCAGTGTTGATTCTCTCCAACCTCCAGTTACTTATAAAAATAATAATCTTATGTGACAATAATATCCCAGGTTATTAAGTATTATTATTGTTAATGGATATATCATATGTAGGAAAATAAACATTCAGTGAATGAGTGGTTTAGCAGTAGGCTCAAACACTTGCAGAACTCTCTGTCATACTCTGAGCACACCTGAAAGTCTGATCCTAACACCACCCCTGTTAAAAGACAAAGAATGATTTAGTGGATGCTTGAATTTAAAAGTTGATTATTGTTAAATAAAAAATATGTTAATCAACACGTATCATTCTGTGCCTGTATTAAAATATCAGGAACAAGTTCCACTGAAGAGAGCAGCACACATGATCACCTGTTACGCCATCCTCCATTACACAGAGGGAAATTTCCTGTAGTTTGATATTTGAATACCAGCAGATGTTTCTATTTACGTTGAATGAAGTAAGAATAAGCATTTGAATGTTCTGTGCATGCGTTCTGAGGATGAAATGCTTCAGTGTATATTTCTCTCACACGAATGTCACCACTGCAGGGAGAGGAGGAGTCTGTTTGTGGTTTTCCTCTTTAGACCCAAAGATATCATACATGATGAAGTTGTACATGGAACTAAATATAACTTTTTTTGTGATCACATTTTTATCATTTATGCAGTTAAATTCAGACAAAGATCAACAAGGGTCATAGAGAATGTGGAAAAATTGAAACAGCAAACTAATAAGAAACTAATGAGAACCAGGTCCAGAAGAAGAAGAAGGAAGGTTGTTGCGTATGATATGGTAATGTGGTGAAGTGATGTAGTGGTGTGTGTATGTGTGTGTGTATGTGAGAGAGAGTGTGTGAGGGGGGTTGCTCAATTCAGCAAATTCTTAAGATCATTCAATATTACAGACCATGGCTGAGTTATGTCCTCTTTGGCTCCATGGATGCGAGCAGTGGAAAATTCAAGATACACATCATCAATAAACGTAAGCAGCCATTGTTTACGAGTGAGCAGTAGTTCGTGTTTCCATCTTCTTATCTAAAACACTTCTGCTGTAAAGCTGCAGTTAATGCAAGTCATTTAAAAACAAGATGGAAGGAGACGAAGGGATAGACACGTGTAACAACAGGGACACATTTTTGTTTACCATTTTCCAAAAAGTGGCTGCTCGATGATTCTCTAAATGCTACTGAAGAAAGCTAAAGCCTCACAGTTCATCCTCGTAGCCAAACACATTTAGACTTTTTTCATGCAGATATCAAGACTTTTAAACATAATCTAAAACATATTTATTCAGTCTGGCTTTTATGTACGGTTTAACAATTGTATTACTTTACTTTTTACTTCTATATTTTAATGTTGTTTTATTTTTTTTATTAATTTTAACTATTTGTTTTTATTTATCTATTCAATTTCATTGATATTTTTAGCCTTTATTTTTATCTTTAATTCTTACCCTTACCCTTTTTTAATTTAATCATTTTAACTATTTATATTCTTAATGTTAATTTAAATTTTTAATATGTCTTTCTATTATTTTATTTATGTGTCTTTCTTGTTTTCAGTCACTGTAAAGCACTTTGAATTACATTTGATTTGTATGAAAGGTGCTTTATAAATAAAGCTTGATTGATTGATGATTGAAAAGTCTTTCAGTGTGTACACAATACAAGTCCAAAGTTTGGATACACCTTCTCATTCAATGTTTTTATTTATTTTAATTATTTCCAACATTGAAGATTAATACTGAAGACATCAAATCTATGAAATAATCTGGTTTTGCCATAATCTGGATTACAACAGTAGTCAAATAGGGCTATCCATTGTGTACTAACCCTACCTCTGAACAACACAACTGATGGTCTCAAACACATTAAGAAGGCAAGAGAGAGACCACTTCCTGAAGCAGACTGAGAGAAACCATTCCAGGAGACCACTTCATGAAGCAGACTGAGAGAAACCATTCCAGGAGACCACTTCATAAAGCAGACTGAGAGAAAAGGGGGGCTACTTTACAGAATCTAAAATATAAAACAGATTCTGCTTTGTTTAACACTTTTTGGTTCATTAAATAATTCCAAATATGTTCTTTCATAGTGTTGATGTCTTTGGTATTAATCTACAGTGTTTACAATCATTAAAATGAATACAAACCCTTGAATGAGAAGGTGTTTCCAAACTTTTGACTGGTAGTGTAAGTTTTTTAACTTTATACTTCTGCCTATATCACCAGTGTGACTCCCTCCCTCTTCAACATGATTTTCTATTTTTGGATGTTTGGTAACCAGCTCTTAAGTCAGTTTTGGGATTTCCCAGAAAAAACTTCCAATCATCAGTTTTAAGTTTCGGATCATCTCTCGTGGGATATGCTTTAATGAACCTGCACATGGGCGCAGAAGAAGAAGAATGACTCTCAGGAGGAATCCAGTGAAAGTTGTCTTCACAGTCATCTGTAAATTCTTACCGAAACTGCTGATTACTCATAAAGCTATTTTACCGTGCAAGTTTTCCGAAAAAGTTAACAAATAAAGCTGAAAAGCGTCTGTCTGAGTGATTTGTGTCATGTCTTACTCTGCTGCCTCTCAACTCATCTCCAAAACTTCACATTTACTGTGTCAACAAGTTCAAAAAGGTAACTAGGACAGGCAAAGTCTAACAAAAGTGTGTTTTATTTAGCAAAGACCGACAACGATCAATGCACACTACACTAAAATGTTAATAAAAGACATTTTAATTACCGGTATTTGTTAAAAAAAATGATGCACAAAGACGCAAAACTCACAATATCTGCTCACTTATTATTTTAAGTAACATCACAGTTATGTTTTCTTTAAACCAGATACTCAGAACGAGGATCACCCTGACTTTAAGGATTTGTTTTGAATCATGCATTTGCTGCTATACCTCCATAAATAGAGAAGGCAGTGATATCTACACACATGCAGAGATCACGAGACGCAGCAGGTGAAGAATGACTCAACACGACCTGTCTGTTTCCTCTATCTTGTTTTTCTTTCTGCTTCTTTCTTAGTTTCTAACTTTCTGAAGAGAGAAAAACACTGCATCCTCTTTTCTGAATGCTAATACTAACACTTTTGTGATGTAAAGGAGAAGTCGACGTGCTCATTGTCACAGCGGAGCAGTAGGTGTGACAGAGGGTTTAAAAGGAGTGTCACATAAATAGAGAGATACAGAAGAAAAAGTGAACGCAACAGTTTGAAGTTTTAGACTGCAGTCGAAGCTGGACTGAGGATGAGGACACCAGTGAAAGTCATCCTCTGCTTCATGACAGGTATTCATATTCTGGTTTTCTCTTCATGTTTCATGCGGAGGAGATGATGTGTTGGTAATGTAATGTTTTCTTTTGACAGGTAGTTTGAGTTTACTGTGTGTGTCAGGGAACAAACAAGGATCTGTCAACACATGTAAGTACATCAGGCTCATGAAACATCATGCAGAATCATCTTTAGAGAGACAGGCACGCTGGTTTCATGAAAACAAAACAGGGAAGGGAAACCAGCAATGGAAAGTTTCTTCTTTCTGCTTTCTGCTGTGTGGTCGATGCTTTCTGCTTCACATCACATCACACCCAGTTCAATGGAACAGAATTTACATACAGAAATAAGTGATGTGTGAAAGGAGCATGATGCAAAATGAAGAATAAACATCCAGCTGTACTGAGATGGAGATTTGGAAAATCCAAAAACAGAGCATCAGATAAAAAATAGTTTTGGTATTGCTGCTTTTAGAGGACTTTGAAAGCATGAGCTTCACTTGAATTGGAAAAATGAGGATGCTTTGTTTACTTCCTACATGTTTGCTCCTACATACATGTTTGCATCATGGAGGGAGAAGGAATGCCTTTATTTCACAGTATGCTGTATAGTTATATATCAGCTCTTTAACAGGTGACTATACGCCACTGAATCTGACAGCACATCGTGGAGGCACTGTTACCATCCACTGCAAGTACCCAGAAGATGAAAAAGGCAACATAAAACGCTTCTGCAAGATGGACGGGAAGTCTAACTGCTCAGATCTGATATCAACTCACACAGCTGCACTCACAAAGAAAGACAGATATTCTCTGACAGTCGACGAACAGCCCGGAGTCTACACTGTGATCATTCCCAAAGTGACCCTGGAAGATGCTGGAAGATACCGCTGTGTGGTGGAGAGATCAGAGAACAGTGCAGCTGACTGTTTCATAGAGGTCCATCTGCAGGTTTTAGGTGAGTGTTCACCTGTTTTTACACCTGCAAACACAAGCTTACATTTCAGGCAAGACACTGCACATGATTATTATTTGGTCGCTCTGAAAAGAGTTGAACTGATCGAGTGCTCTTCTTTCAGACTGGAGTGACATCAAACCAAATGAACTAACAGGGAAACTTGGAGGAAAAATCAATATCTGCTGCTACTATCCAGACAACCATGAAAAAAACACAAAATACCTGTGCAAGGGGTCGAGTCCTTTCAACTGTGAGACGCTGATACAAACAACAGAACAGGAGAGAGATGTGGAAAGAGGCAGGTTTAAAATAAGAGACAACAAAAGAACGAAATACTTCTTCGTTGTCATCAGTGACCTCGCCACAACCGACTCTGGGACGTACTGGTGCGGTTCTGACGGAACATGGCAGCAGGCTGAATTCAACAAAACCCTCCTGAGTGTGGGCGAGTACGGTGAGTACATGGAGCATGCTATCACAAGCATATTCACCCCCCATTTAACGTAACCCCAACATGTATCAGACAGATACAGTAACTTTGATCTTTTGTGGTATTTTCTTTTCAAATGTAATATCAAAGTCAAAGGTGCTGTGTAAGGCTGGTGATGAAACAGGCAGATATTAACACTGCTGCCTCTTTATGGCTTAAAAAAAGAGAACAAGACCATCAGCAACGAGAACTCTCTATTTCTAACGTGTGAAACAGGGTGTGAGGGTCTAACAGTCAACTGCACACTGAGGAAACAGACATTTTTAAAAACTCATCAGAAAACACGCTCACACATGTAGAGGACTCAACCAGTGAAGAAATAAGAGCTATCACTTTGTCCACAGGGGGCACCAAACTCTTAGTTTTCCCACTGTAGACATAGATCCCTTCTTCAAATTTATATGATTACATTAGCGGAGCCACAATAAAATTTACCCGTGAAATGATAAGAGGACGAGAGTTAGCGTCTGTCTCATGTGACATTTGGTTTATTGTCTGGACTGTGCATGTGCTGAGCCTGTAAAGCTCTATGGGCTCTCTAACCGGTTCACAGTGGAGCCATAGCACCATCTACTGGTATATAAATGCAATACCAAGTGAAAGATGTCAACAGAAGTCAGAATAGGGTGTGTGTTAAAGTAAACAACTAAACATGTAGCATTTTCAACCCATTACATTTAGTGTGAAGCTTCAATAAAAGCTTCATCCCCAGCTACTGTCTATGGTTCAAAACAACATCCTGCAACTGAGAAATAACATACTATTGCTATTATTTTTTATGTACTTATATCCTTTATTTAACCAGGAAATGCTCATTGAGATTAAAAACATATTTTCCAAGAGAGTCCTGGCCAAGATAGGCAGCAGCAACAGCTACACAACAAATACCTCCAGAAGAACAGTATGAGATACATTTAAACAAAATATCTACAGACAGATGCTTCAGCCTCCGAGTCATTTAAGGACCGCTTCAAAGCTTTCGAAGTTATCACACCACAGTTTCCGATCCTTTAATAAGGCATCCAGGTTGAGGGAGCTGCAAACCTGAAGGCCTTTTTTCCAAGTTCAGTCCTGACCCTCGGAACAGATCGTATTAAAAGATCCTGAGATCGAAGATTATGAGTTCCTGACAGCAACTTAGAAAAGTAGCAGCAACAAGTTTTTTCTTGGCTGCAAAAGAAAGGCAGGATCTAATTCTAAAATAAAAACCCAGCTTTAATTTCAACCTTTTAGTGAGCTGCTGAACGTGAGGTGTAAAAGTTAAAGAATCGTCAATTAAAATGCCAAGATGTCTATAGTGGGAAACAAGTTCAATCTGCATCCCCTCACGGTCGCATTTTTATGGCAGGCTTTGATTTTTTTGATTTTTTTCACTTTAGAAAGTGAAAGAGTGCCAGAGGTAGTTCAACCAATCTGCACACATTGTGACCTGTCATGGAGATAGTTCTCAAACCAGCCGACTGAATGATCAGACAATCCTGTTAGACTCAGTCTGTGTTTCAGTAGCTTGTGGTCAACTGTATCAAAGGCCTTGGACAGGTCAATAGAAAAATCCTTTTTTTCAAGCATTTCAGACTAAAACTAGAAGTTTAGCTATCTATCGATCAATCAATCAATCTTTATTTGTATAGCGCCAAATCACAACAAACGTTATCTCAAGACGCTTTTACAAACATAGGAGGTCTAGACCACTCTATGTCAAATTATGAACAGAGACCCAACTTCAAGACAGGGTAAGACTCAGTCTGACCCCACCTTAATCCATCATGAGCATTGCACATCGCAGTATTTAGCTAGTTACAGTGGTGAGGAAAAACTTCCTTTTAACAGGCAGAAACCTCAGGCAGAACCAGACTCATGTTAGACAACCATCTGCCTCGACCGAGTTGGGTCTGGAAAGACAGATAGAGGGGAGTAAGAGAGAGAAGTGATAGTGATGAGACGAGTCGTAGAAGCTGTTGCTGCTGGAGTCCAGCACGTCCGTATCAGCTGGAGTCCAGATCGTCCACAGCAGGAGGAGGTCTACGGCAGCTCAGAGGAATCTACGAGACAATGGAGCTCAGGGACTCCAGAAAGGTCTATGGTTAGTAACTTTAATGGGACAGGGAGAGTTAAAGTAAGTGATGAAGGGGTTGGGGGGAAGGGGGTGAGCTAGGATCCCAGTGTGTCAGTGTGCCAGTTCCCCCGGCAGTCTAGGCCTATAGCAGCATGACAAAAGCTGGTCCAAGCCTGATCCAGCTCTAACTATAAGCTTTGTCAAAAGGAAAGTTTTAAGCCTACTCTTAAAAGTAGAGAGGGTGTCTGCCTCCCGGACCCTGACTGGTAGATGATTCCAAAGGAGAGGGACCTGATGACTGAAGGTTCTACCTCCCATACTACTTTTAGAGATTTTAGGTACAACTAGCAAGCCTGCATGTTGGGAGCGTAGAGTTCTAGAGGGGTAATAGGGCACTATGAGCTCTTTAAGATACGAGGGTGCCTGATTTTTAAGGGCTTTGTAGGTTAAAAGAAGGATTTTAAATTCTATTCTACATTTTATTGGGAGCCAGTGTAGAGAAGCTAGCACTGGAGAAATGTGCTAGCTATGATCTGCTGCTATGTGATGACCAATTAGAATTGAGTTTTACAAAGCTGTCAATTAATGTAATGTAGGAACATTACTGAGACTACTTTTTTGATATAATGGTTTTATAATTTGCTGCCACTATAAGTATTTCCTTGGAATAGAGTAGACACCTCCTTTAACTAAACTATTCTGCAAGACTCTGTCTGTCATGGGTTACCTCGGTTTAGTTCAGTTTCATTGTAGTGCTGTTTCTGGCTTTGTTGTGCTGTATAGCTATTGTTTATTAAAGCTTCATCGTCTGCACCTTGTCTTTCATCACACGTGACACTGACAGGTGGAAGCAGTAGAATGACAGTGAACCTGAAAAAAGAAACAAGTCAGAAACACAGAGGTAGTGAGGCAACTTTCTGCATTAAATATGTACGTGTGTGTATTCTGTGAATGCAATCATTTAACCCGTCTCCTCTTCAAACTTTTCACCCCTGCTCAGGTGAAAAAGAAACCAAAAGAGACCTATCAGGAAGGCAAAACCGCAACGAAGATGATAGATCCTCAGAAGATCAACCCTCAGGTGATCAATCCTCAGGTGATCAATCCTCAGGAGATCAATCCTCAGGAGATCAATCCTCAGAAGATCGCCACAACAAAAAGTCTCCAGACAAAGGTTTACCTTTTTAAAAATCCAGCTCATATGCATCTGTTCTTCATACCTCCCTTTGTAAACAAATGTTATACAGAACTACACACACTGACACAACCTGGAGCCTGGCGCCAAACTCTTGGTTTTCCCACATGGCTTCCTTCTGCAAATTTATATGATTACATTAGCGGAGCCACAATAAAATCTACCCGTGAAATGATAAGAGGACGAGAGTTAGCGTCTGTCTCATGTGACATTTGGTTTATTGTCTGGACTGTGCATGTGCTGAGCCTGTAAAGCTCTACAGGCCCTCTAACCGGTTCACAGTGGCGCCATAGCACCATCTACTGGTATATAAATGCAATACCAAGTGAAAGATGTCAACAGAAGTCAGAATAGGGTGTGTGTGTTAAAGTAAACAACTAAACATGTAGCATTTTCAACCCATTACATTTAGTGTGAAGCTTCAATAAAAGCTTCATCCCCAGCTACTGTCTATGGTTCAAAACAACGTCCTGCAACTGAGAAATAACATACTATTGCTATTATTTTGTATTTACTTATATCCTTTATTTAACCAGGAAATGCTCATTGAGATTAAAAATATATTTTCCAAGAGAGTCCTGGCCAAGATAGGCAGCAGCAACAGCTACACAAAAAATACCTCCAGAAGAACAGCATGAGATACATTTAAACAAAATATCGATCAATCCTCTGGAGATCAATCCTCAGGAGATCAATCCTCAGAAGATCAATCCTCAGAAGATCACCATACCAAAGAGTCTCCAGACAAAGGAGGTTTACCTTTTTAAAAATCCAGCTCACATGCATCTGTTCTTCATACCTCCCTTTGTAAACAAATGTTATACAGAACTACACACACTGACACAACCTGGATCCATCAAAATCTCTAGAGTGCATGTGTTCTTCAGCTGTGTTTCCTCTTGTGTCTTCACGTAGGTTTGATTGGCGGTGTTGCTGGGTGTCTGGTGTTGTTACTGATACTTGTGGTTGTACTTGTACTGGCCAGAAAGAAACTCCTCTTCTCACAAGGTGAGGGATATACATATATGTTTTATTCATTTTATTTAACCTCTAGTTAACCAGGTCGGTCCCATTCAGCAGCAAGAGACAATCACACAAAGCTGCAGACGCAGACACACGAGGAACCGAAGTATAATTCACATGTGACTTGTTTCCACTTAATGAAATGTTTTTTTTTTCAGTTTGTTGTGCTGTCTGCGGAGCATCAGACCAGAGGAGACATACTGGACAAAACATAGAGGTGTGTGTGTGTGTGTGTGTGTGTGTGTGTGTGTGTGTGTGTGTGTGTGTGTGTGTGTGTGTGTGTGTGTGTAGGTGTGTGTGTGTGTGTGTGTGTGTGTGTGTGTGTGTGTGTGTGTGTGTGTGTGTGTGTGTGTGTGTGTGTGTGTGTGTGTTTATATGTGTGTGCCTGTGTTCATGAGTTTGCATACAAGGCTAATAACTGCATCTATGACACATCTCTACTTCTCTGTCTGCAGGCAAATCATGAGGATCCTCACTATGAGGAGATACAGAACCAGCAGGCCAGCGCAGGAGACACAGTGCCGTCTGTTTATGCCACTATCAACCTCCCCACAGACCAGCTCCACTACGCCAGCGTCAGTGTCAGCAAGGACTTTCGGAGTGTCTCCACAGAAATGGATGCACTTCCTGACGCAAATAAAAAAGTCCTCTCGGCCTGTGAATACTCGACTGTTATGACTCCCACTCAGCCTCCAGCCGCAGAGCAGACTGTCTACTCCTCAGTCTCATTACCTGTGGAACCATGAGATAGAAGGCATTAAACCTGTTGATGTCAACTGTGCTGTCACACAATCTCTATCATATCAATCGCTATACAAACGATAGTGTCCATCAATACGTAGAGAGTTTATAGAGTTTGTAGCAATAGTGGCATGTTGCTAATATGAACTTTGTGCACAAATGAATGAGAATAAGCTCTTGATATGACCATTAAGAACTTTTAGTATCGTGTTAGGTCAATGAATCTTAAGACTCACTTGCTTTATACACCAGATTGGTCACCGGTACTTGACTCTATACAGCATGGCTATCATTAAAAACCAGTCACCCATACTCAAACTCTCAAACCTGAGTGATGCACAAGACTAGGTAAGAAAGAGCATTTTGAAATAATCTGATCAATAGAACAGTATATGCTTTCTGTAACTGATCAATATCCATTAAAAATCTGTGAGTCATAGATACCCAGCTACTTTTACCTTGTTAAGCAGTGCAGACTTCTTGTGAGGGCTTCACTTTCTCATAATCCCAAGAGGTTATACCACTAGGGCCTGGTATTGGCAATAAATTCACAATTCAGTTTGATTAATTAGAGTAGGATTTGATTTGATTTGAGCAACAGCTGTTAGGTTATCACAGTACGGCTGCACCCACAGCACCCCCACTGGATTGGGGCTGCATTGATATGCTGCATCTGAATTGATGTTAAATTGGGGATAAAATATTTTGTAGTGCATTGATGAATCTGTTTCTTTTCATACCACACAATGTCACTAAATGATACAAATATTTTCAAACTAAGCAACACTTTGATACCGCTTACTCTCTATAGCAGGGGTGTCCAAACTTTTTTCAAAGAGGGCCGCATATGATGTTTTCAGAATACCTCAGGGCCCGTGGCTCCTACTGAGACTTAGGAATCCCAAAAGTTATATATGAAATATTTATTTAATAACAATCATTTTAAATTTTGTCTCAATAAATCAGTAACTAGGAAGTCCTCAGTTCTCCACAAGCCATGTAAACATGAGCAAACGTTATCTTCTTCTGGAGGAAAATCTTTTTCATTAGGGTCGGGCAATGTGGGAAAAATATTGTATCATTATTTTCCTATGGCAGGATCACGATCTAGATTTCATCACACTTCTTTTTCATGTTGTTTTTAAGACCTTTCTGACAAGCAGGCAACATTTTAAGAACTAAATAATTCTTTTCCTGAGTTCTGAACATTTTTGATGCACCAAATTTTGCCTTTTCTGCACAATTTCATAATTTGATCTTGTCTTGTGTCCTCTTTTTTGTCTTCTGAAGTTTTAGTGTTCATCAAGAACATTTTCACATCATGATAAAAACATTAATTTGAAAACCTGTCAATTTTAAGAGTTCTTGTGTTTCTTCTTTATTGCCATCTTGCAGAATTCCTAGAGCTTTGGCTTTAGACAAGTAGTCCATATGAAGCTTTTTGAGACGTTTCTGGATTTACTTTAGTTTTGTTTGTAGAAAGAAACTGTGATTAATTTCTTTGCTATAAATAACACAATTTAAGATGGAAGCTTGGGGCCATAAATAAATGGACCTTGGGCCGCAATTGGCCCCCGGGCCGTACTTTGGACACCCCTGCTCTATAGGATCAGTTTGCTCCACCACAGAAGATGTGAATTCTGTCTTACATTTCAAAAGTGGTCAAGCACAACTTCTATTAAATTAACCCTTGATGTTGTGATGTTTATCTTCTCTATGAATTAATGTAATCTAAGTGTCTCTCACAGTAAAGCCTGAAATTGAGAGACAACTTTTTCGATATAAATAGCTCTGCAGCGGCCCTTTGTGCTCGCTGGATGTTATGAATCTCCAACCTATGCAGGCTCTTTCTACTTTACACAATGCAAATGTTATGTTAATTTGAGGGATATACAGTATATGCTCCACTTCCTAATTTGTCAGGGAATTTCAGACACTCAGGTAAACTCTGATGAATGAGTGCTCTGATAATTACATATCAATTTGTCTCAAATTCTTATCTGTAATTTAAACTGAGTAAAATTCAGACAATACAATCTTTGTAGATGCATGTAGGCAAACATGAATTGAACAGAAAAACACCTATAGATAAAGTGCACATACAACCAACTGTGCAAAATGACTTCTGACTAAAGTTGAGAGAAAACTCTTTTGGTTGAGAAGAAGAAAAGAAAGAGTTATAATACACAATGAGTAGCGGTTAATGGTCTCAAATTAGAGCCTGTTTCAAATACAAGCCCTTCTACAATGTATAGTACTTCAATTACTGTACTAATACACTTGTGGACAAGTTGGTGGTAATAAAACAATATATATATTTTCAAGTCTTTCCTTGCTAATGACTTCCTAAACTTCAGAGGGAAGCATTACATCATTTTATCCACTACAATTATTTGATACCTTTGTTTGATTTGTAAATCTACAAAGGTCTCTTGCTCAAGCTGTCTGCAGTCTCTCTCTACCTCTAAGAGCAGGGTTGTGGTTCTTCAATTTTTTTTTAATTATGTATTTATCGAAGAAAAATTCAGCAAATGATTCAACAAATTGCTGTCCCATAAAAAAAATATATTAAAAAACTAAACAAACAAAAAAACAATTGATTGGAATAGCAAAATCCAAGTATCACGTTTTTGTGCATTACGTGTTATAATAAGCTTGTTATTTACGTGTATACATTTACAACAGGGATTTAATTTGATAAAGAATCTTTGTTAAAACTGTGTTATTGGTGCATAAAGTTGAGTAAAGAACCCTGAACATAGAGTCCTCTTCTGGTGAGATGAATAACTCAAACTGAAGCTGAAGTTTTCTCCCAGGTAAGATCAGGTGGACGTGGAGCTGAGTGAAAGGTTTCCTAACTTTCATTATGAGCACAAACACTCCTCAATTCAGCTCTGCTTTCTCAGTGAAGGTCCAAAGACTGCATTGTTAAAATGATGACGTTTTATGGGAACTGACAGACGTCCTAGCTGACCAATCACAGACGAGAATGAAGCAAGGGGCGGGGCTGAAATCTCCGGCGGAGGCTGGGTGTCGCCTGACCGGATGATGACAGAAGTTTGCGGGTTAATGTGGCGACTTTTATCATGCAGACTGCTACTTTGTAATCCCACCGGGACTCTGCGCGTGAAGGGGACTCTTGACTCTGTTCTCTGTGTGTGTTTTTATGATAAGAACTATATAAGAGTGTGACAACACGCTGTGCCAACTGGGAACTTTCTGTCTGCTGGGAGAGCGACCCTCTGGCTCTTATTTCCCCGGGTTGGAGATCGGAAAAGAGCCCGCTGGGCTGACCGAGGTGCAGCGATGGGTAACCGGGGAATGGAAGACCTCATTCCCCTAATCAACAAGCTCCAGGACGCCTTCAGCTCCATCGGGCAGACCTGCAACTTGGACCTGCCGCAGATAGCGGTTGTCGGCGGCCAGAGCGCAGGGAAGAGCTCGGTGCTGGAGAATTTCGTTGGGAGGTTGTACCGTTTATATGTGATCTTGGATTCATGTGACATTTTATTACTTTTGTTGACTTTGCAGTTACTCTTTCTGTTCCGTGAAGGCAGACGAAGCTGAGCTTTTGCGTAAAAGTCGCCAACTAAGCAGTGTTACGCGCTGTGTTTCGGTGCCTCCCAGTTCCTAACGTTTTACTTTTCCAACGGATATTTCCATTTTGTAGCAAAGTTACTCAGGATCCATTTTTACGCGTTGAACGGAGGTAAACAGCAGTTGGTTAAAACAGAAAACTGTGGAGAAAAGGGTTTCAAATAGACTTTGTTCATGAGCTTCACGTCCTGAACTACACAGATAAAAATGTTCTTATTTTACAACACCAGTCTGAGCAGTTCCTTCGTCATAAAAGGCCCATTCTGTCAAACATTTACAAAAGACAGTTTCTCCTTGAGACTTCCTTCTTAGGGTTGTAAATACATTCATACACACCTCACGTTTCAAAGGTCAGGTCGATGTTTTACCTCCATGGGTGAGGTTTTTAGATGTTTACAGGTCTAATGAGGTCACCAGAAGATGGAAGAGTTTGTCTGAGAATACAATCAAATCAAAGAAATCTGCTGGACTAGTTTGTGAGGTTGATGAATGAGTTTAAAGGAATTTGAATGAGCTCTTGTTGACCCTCTTTCCATGACTAATAGCTGCAAACCCACTTTCAAAAAGGCACGTGTTAGGATCATTTGGTTTCACAGTTTTGAGAAGTTGCTGTTTGATTTGGACTAAAAAAAGAGCAGTCTGAGAATGTCTCTTGGTGGGGAAAAGGAAGAGGAGGAAGCTGCGGCTGAGGCCTAATCTGCTGAAGATATTTGCACAGCTCTGGGCGAAGGTGCCGGAAAAGAGACCACTCTTCTCTCATACATGACAAAATGATTTCACTTGTTGTCCATGAGATTGGGAATGTAGATTAGGCAGCCATGTCTTCTTTTTTTCCTGCTGCCTTTTGTCTCAGAGTCCCAAGCAGTGGCCAGGGGAGACAGTAGGGGCATTGATGTGTTTGTGCTGGGGTCATCAGTGATGTCACCAGCTGCACTGTCATGTGTATATGACACACACTGGGTACCAGATACCCGCAGAGGGGAATTTCGCTGTTTTCTTCTTTGTTAATTAGATTACAGAAAAGCAGAGATCACACACCGGCTTATTAGATCACTTCATGCTTACATTACATTCACTTCATTACTATAACTCAGTTAGAGAAAGGTTCTGGGTTTGTGTTTGTCCGGCTGGGTGTCTTTTTTGAAAACCCAGTGGTGTCCTTCCTTAGGGGTGTTCGAGTACACTAAAGGGCTTGATGGATGAAAAAAGAGAAGTCCTAAACATTCGTCACCAAGTTTGAAGATTATTCTACAATCTTTTATTTTGTTTAGGAAGTACCAGAGGATTTAAACTCTCCACATACTCATGAACTATTCAAGACAAATAATCCGATTGGTCCTGGGGAGACAATCCCTTTTTTTGCTCATATGTAAGCTGTGTTGAGGGTTAGCATGTAGCCTCTGCATCATTTAAAGGGTTTGGTGTCACTGCAAAATAAAAAGATGTTGAGTTAAAATAATAAAAAAGCTAAATCTTAATTTAAATAAACATCCCACTGGTTTCTGAAAAGGCATTTTAAAGCCAGCAAGGCGGTCACCAAATTAAAATGCTGACTCAACTTAACTCTCGGTATCTTTAGACACAAGCAAAGAGGCGTCTTTTTAGCCGCCTGAGAAACGGCTCCATCACTTGTGTGTTCAAATAAAAAAATGAGCGACATAAACTAAGTCTGTTTGATTATTTAATAAGAGGTCTCATGAGGAATCCTTGACTTTTGCCGAGAGCCTCAAGTGGACACTCAAGGAACTGCATGTTTGTACACTTCTGCACTGGCCTCTCTTTTCAACACCAGAGGCTGCTGCTTGAAATAACATGTAATCAAAAGTTATATGTAGTTTTACTTAATTTAGAAGTTTGATATATTCTCACAATTGTCATATGTTTAATTTCTGCAACTAATCAATCAATTTATTTAGACCACGTGTTGTTCAGAAGAATAACAAGATGGCTCCGTTGAACGTCACCAGAGTTCAAGCTCATGTCTGACACACCGAGTTCAATCTCTGAGATAAACACTCTTAAAGAACAACATCGTCACTTTTCAAGATCTGAGCTGGATAGATTGCTGTCTGATTTTCACTGATAACTAGCTCGCTAACGATTATATTATTCATGTCCTGCTTTCATAAGTGACAGGAAGAGATGAGGAAAGAGGGCAGGAATCACGGTTGTGTAACTTCCTGTCTGCTCTGTCAGCAGTGGACAACAGAAACAGAAGTGTCCGAGTGTGTGTGTGTGTGTGTGTGTGTGTGTGTGTGTGTGTGTGTGTGTGTGTGTGTGTGTGTGTGTGTGTGTGTGTGTGTGTGTGTGTGTGTGTCCAAGTGTGTGTGTCCAAGTGTGTGTGTCCAAGTGTGTGTGTCTTTCTCTGTTTGTTCGGCCTAATTACCTACACTATAACTCAGCTCAGTCAGCTCAGAGAGGCAGAGAGGCAGAGAGAGAGACAGCAGGCAGACAGGGAGACCTTTTGATGGCCTGGAGAGATGTGTAGTCAGTGACCTGGACATGATCACAGTTGTATTGAACAGGAGTTTCCATCCTGGTGAACGCGTTATGTGTAACGAAACATGTCTCTGTCTCTGCAACATTCACAAACGCTGCAACACAATCTCTGCCACGCATCAATAATGCATACATGTTCACGTGAAGGGTTCAAATCTAGAGCTTCAGCTCTCACTCAGGTAAAAGAAGGAACACATTTTATTTTATGCTTTTAATTCACCAAGGAAAAAAAAATATGTTGAAGAATTACTGTTGTTTGTGAAATTAGCATCAGGCTGATGGAGCTGTGGCAGATTTATTTGAAGCAGATACTCTCAGTTATGGGAAGTTTTGCTTGTGCTAATGTTTGTTATGTTTGCTTCCTCTTCCTCTCCCCTTATCTGCTAAAGAACGCTGCAGGAACCGTATTTATGAACAGAGTTATCAATCGTCATGCCCTCTTATTAATATCAAATAAGAAATTTAAACGAAACGTCTTAAAACTAAAAGAACACATTCACATAAATCACTATGATAAGGAATCATAGCTGCGACAGGAAGCATGTGGAGATCAATTTAATATATTAGGAGTACCTGTACTAATGTTTTGGCTTCACTTTAGGCGAGCTGTCATGCTGTCAATCTTATTGCGCAATCTATTGTTATGTCACATATCTATTAACTTATTTACTCTCAGTATCCTTGTTCCTCAGGTGTGTGTGTGTGTGAGAGTGTGTGTGTGTTTAACTTTACCTGTCTCTCTCTTTCAGGGATTTCTTGCCAAGAGGATCTGGCATCGTCACGCGTCGTCCTCTCATCCTGCAGCTGGTTAACAGCAAAGCAGGCGAGTTTCTCAGCACTGAACTAAGAACAAGTTACATCTAACAGGAGAATAGCATGCTAACAACATTATTGCAAAACAGTAAAATTGTATATGCACTATTTTCATATCCTGAAAGCCTAGTCAACAAGTCTTAGGAATCCTTTTCATGTAAATACTCGGCTCATAAGAGGATCCTCTGCAGAGCTTCCAGGATGTGTGAAAATAAACGTGTGTGCAGTTAATAGACATAAAGTGCATGCAGACTTGTTCCCTCTTCTCCTTTCTTTCACTCTTCTATCCAGTTATTGACAGCAGACCTTCATCTCTCATTGCTTTGTGTCTCGATCTCGCGCCTTCTGCTTGCAGAGTATGCAGAGTTCCTGCACTGTAAGGGCCGCAAGTTTGCGGACTTTGATGAAGTCCGTCTGGAGATTGAAGCGGAGACCGACCGGATCACAGGATCCAACAAGGGCATCTCCCCCATCCCCATCAACCTGCGTGTCTACTCCCCCAATGGTAACACACACACCTACAGAAACACACACACTCCGAGTGGCAGCTTTTCAGACTCCATTATTTTACATTTCTTGCCGCTCACCTCTCACAGTGCTGAACCTGACGCTGATCGACCTCCCGGGGATGACAAAAATTGCTGTGGGAGACCAGCCTCAAGACATTGAGTTTCAGATCAGAGAAATGCTGATGCAGTTCATCACCAAAGAGAGCTGTCTGGTCCTCGCCGTCACCCCGGCCAACACCGACCTCGCCAACTCTGACGCCCTCAAGATCTCCAAGGAGGTGGACCCTCAAGGTGAGTGGACCTTTTGAACTATGTGTGTGTGTAGGATAATGTTCGCTCAGTTTTTCTGTCTTTTACTGAATATTTCTTTAACTTTCATTTAACTTATACTATTTTTTTGTTTGTTTTTCCAACACTTTGATTCATTACCAAATATCTGATAGTGCTAGCGTTGATAAGCAAAGGTTAGCACACTTAGACCGTAGACTGCTTCACAGCAACACAACCGTGGGATTCAGTTTTTGTCTGAAGCTTAGGCTTGGATGCCAAAAGGAAAGAGTTTTATCTGTAATTTGAAAGTGTGTTATTTTAACAGAAGGGTGTGATGTCAGTCCTGCGTCCCCACCTGCAAGCTTTTGTGCAAGCCTTGTCTCCACCAACCGAATATGTCAGCACCCATCAAGGCGGTATGCTGGCTTCTGACTTCAGCATTGAGTTCATCTCTACTCTATCTCTATTTTGGCATCATAAGGCAGTTTTCTGGTTCCTGCTTGTAGGAGTATTGTCCATTTCAGCTGGACTTTGATGAATGCAGAACAAAACATCAACGTGTAAAGTAAAAGGGGAAGCATGTGATCCGCAGTAATGCTCTCTCTGAACTCATCCGTGGACATAAATGCAGAGGAAGCTGCATTCAAGAGCAGCTAACAATCCGCTCTTAGACGTGGTTTCTCGAGTTGTGAGCCGGACTGTAAATGCAGCACACGCTACAGAAAGTCTGGCTACACCAGACGCCCCTAAAGTTAGCCCTCACTCCTAAGGGCCTCTTTATTATTGTTATCCTCTTTAACGTCTGCAATCCTGAAACTTGCCAGGAATTTTCAGGAGCGTCTGGTCCCCTTATTTTCTGAAGTTGCAGGTTGCATGTTGACACATGCCCTCACAGTGTGTATTATCCGGTGGTTTGGCAGGTGTCTCCTGAGTCTGGGTGTGACATCAAAAGGTTTCTTTACTCTCATGAAGATTTAAAAGCTTTTCAAGATTCCTTAATCAGACTCTTCTTTATGTTTTACTCTATTCCTCATCATCTTTATTCTTGTTTCTCTTTCAACCCTAACCTCCATGTTATTTTCAATGATAGCACTGAAGTTTGCAGTCAGACAGCATCCCCGGCTGCACACTGGTAGTCTTGTTTTTGCCTTTTAGCAGAAGCATTAAAAAGAGCTGTTAAAAGTGTTCATGTCAAACTGTAATATAAATAAAACAGATTCAGTGATGTCTTTTAAATCTCTTCCTAAAACCCATTTTTACAGACTTGCTTTTATGTGACTTCACCTTTCTACCCACTTTTACTTCTTTTTTAGTATTATTTTTACCTTTTATCTAACTAATTAATCGTTTTAAATTGTATTTGTTTATTATATTATTTATTGTTTAAATAGATATTTTTATTTTTTTCATATATTATTTTAATGTTCCTAATTTATCTTTTTCACTTTTTCTAATTTCCCGGATGTGATGGCGTCCTCTTATTCTGAAAATCTCTTTTATTGTCCTTTTAATTCTTTAATTAATTTAACAATTTGAATTTATTTATTTTAATTTGTTTAATTTATTTATCTTTGAAAAACCTCTTAAACAATGATTTATTGTTCTATTGCCACACCACTTCATCTTGTTTAATTTATGTGTATTCTTTCTTACCTCTTGGGTTGTATTCTGTTTTGCATTATTAAAATTCCTCTCTGTCTGTCCAAAGGTTTACTTTGTTATTTGAACCATGCTATGCTTGTCAAAGCACTTTGTAAACATTTTTCTTAAAGGTGCTATATTATTATTATTATTATTATTATGATGATGATGATGATGATGATGATGATGATGATGATGATGACACCTTTGTGTTCAGGGCTGCGGACCATCGGTGTGATCACAAAGCTGGACCTGATGGACGAGGGCACAGACGCACGAGACATCCTGGAAAACAAACTACTGCCCCTCCGCAGAGGTAAGAGCCATGTTGACTCGATGATGGTTCCCAAACTGGATTAGGTATAGAAATATTTGCCCTTAGGTGCTTTTGTGCACTTCATTCCACATTTCTTGGAGGTAATGAAACAAGAAAATGATGCTGTTTACATTTTAAACAAAGATCCAGTTCAGTCTCAGTATGCTGCGTCTACTTTTGACCTCCAGACCGGATTCACACTTAGATTAGGTTCAGGGGTCAAAAGCGATAACTACTAAAGTTCACAAGCCCCTCATCTGTTTTGTCCTTCAGGGTACATCGGCGTGGTGAACCGTAGCCAGAAGGACATTGACGGGAAGAAAGACATCAAAGTTGCTTTGGCTGCTGAAAGGAAGTTCTTCCTGTCCCACCCCGGATACAGACACATCGCAGAACGTATGGGCACACCGCATCTGCAGAAGACCCTCAATCAGGTGAGACCTGGTCACACACATGTACAGACAGATGTACAGACACATACAGACACATACAGACATATGTACAGACACATGTACAGACACATACAGACATATGTACAGACACATGCTCTGTAAGTGCAGGTCTAATTTTGTGAATAATTTCAAGCTCATTTTATCCTCTCATGCCGTCTCTACTGAAGCGCCTTTGATCCGCGTTGCATTAAATAATGGGATAATTGAGCACATCTGCATCCTCTTAAATTGTTTTCTTTCATCCTTTTTTCCAGCAACTCACCAACCACATCCGAGACACGCTGCCGGGGTTACGCAGTAAACTGCAGAGCCAGCTGCTATCGCTGGAGAAAGAAGTAGAGGAGTACAAGAACTTCCGCCCTGACGACCCTGCACGCAAAACCAAGGCCCTGCTCCAGTCAGTGCACAAACACCCCGACACACACAAAGAAAACTCAGTTCACAGGAGCTGAGGAGCAATCATTGTTCTGTTCATTCTGCAGGATGGTGCAGCAGTTCGGCGTGGACTTTGAGAAGTGCATTGAAGGATCAGGAGATCAGGTCGACACCTCTAACTTGTCCGGTGGAGCGAAGATCAACCGCATCTTTCATGAGAGGTTTCCCTTTGAGCTGGTGAAGGTGAGCAGAGTTTGGATCTCCATTTCTCCCGTGACAGTTTTTATTATTCATGTCTTTTAGATTGAATGATCTCAAGGTCTAAAGTTTCCTCTTTTATAAACTTTGATGTGATTGACAAGAGTGGTTGATACAGCCAGTAAGATTCTAGGGCAAACACAGGTTCCACTCAGTGATAGATATGCACTGATTAGTAGGAAGAAGGCTCTCAACATCACAGGCGACCTGTCCCATCCTTTGCACTACCGTTTTGAACTGCTCCCATCAGGTCGACTGCCACGAGCCACAAAGAATGTTTACAAGAACTCTTTTGTTCCAAGAGCAATTAATGATTTAATTCTTAGATTGCAAAATCAAACCTAACTTTTTAATTTTAGTAAGCTCTTAAAGGTGCAGTTGGTAGGAATGGGGCAAGATACTATACTTTTCTTGTGCTGCGTTTGGAGAAAAGGTCATAATACCCAGAGGTACTCATCAGTAATTGAAGTCATTGGAGATGATGGTGAAATCTCTGCGTTTTCCAATGCCTTTGTATCAAGCAATGTTATTATTCCCCTCGTTCCCGTTATCACGGACCAATCAGAGCTACTCTCCAAATCTCTGTCCTGATCGGTTGAGTGGCGGCCCCTACTACGTCGTCCTGATTGGCTGGGAAACCGGCACTACTTCCTCATGGAATGCGCTCGAGAAGTAGGGGATATCTGGTGGGGAGGGGTAGTGTTGACATTTGAAATTTCTCTCCAAACTGATGTTTATATCACGACTACTGACAGCAGCTTTAAGTCAAGTCAAGTCAAACTTTGTTTATATAGCTCATTTCAAAACAACCGCAGTTGGCAAAAAGGGCTGTACAATCTTAAAAACACAATCAATAAAAACAAATAGTAATTAAAAAAGAATAGATAACACAATAAAAAGTCACAATAGATAAAAGCAAAATAAACTGTAGCACCCTTTTTTCAATTGAATTGTTCATGTTATTATAGGTCACATCAAAGGTGGAAAAAGTTCTGACATGATTTATCTTTGTCTCATGCTTCAGGGTTTTTAGGTGTTTTTGTCAGATGTTTCTATAATGAAATACAATTAGAAGCATTTCAAAGTATCAAAAGCTTTTATTGAGAATTACACAGAATTCATGCAATAAGTCAATATTTGCAGTGTTGAACCTTCTTTTTCAAGACCTCTGCAATTCTCCCTGGCATGCTGTCAATCAACTTCTGGACCAAATCCTGACTGATGGCAGTCCATTCTTGCATAATCAATGCTTGGAGTTTGTCAGAATTTGTGGGGTTTTGATTGTCCACCCGCCTCTTGAGGATTGACCACAAGTTCTCAATGGGATTAAGATCTGGGGAGTTTCCTGGCCAAGGGCCCAAAATCTTAATGTTTTGTTCCCCGAGCCATTTTGTTCTGACTTTTGCTTTATGGCAAGGTGCTCCATCATGCTGGAAAAGGCATTCTTCATCACCAAACTGCCCTTGGATGGTTGGGAGAAGTTGCTCTCGGAGGACGTTCTGGTACCATTCTTTATTCATGGCTGTGTTTTTAGGCAAGATTGTGAGAGAGCCCACTCCCTTGACCAAAAAGCAACCCCACACATGAATGGTCTCAGGATGCTTCACTGTTGGCAAGAGACAGGACTGATGGTAGCGCTCACCTCGTCTTCTCCGAACAAGCCTTCCTCCAGATGCCTCAAACAATCGGAAAGGGGATTCATCAGAGAAAATGACTTTACCCCAGTTCTCAGCAGTCCAGTCCCTGTACCTTCTGCAGAATATCAGTCTGTCCCTGATGTTTTTACTGGAGAGAAGTGGCTTCTTTGCTGCCCTCCTTGACACCAGGCCTTCCTCCAAAAGTCTTCGCCTCACTGTGTGTGCAGATGCACTCACACCTGCCTGCTGCCATTCCTGAGCAAGCTCTGCACTGGTGGTGGCCCGATCCCGCAGCTGTAACACCTTCAGGAGACGGTCCTGGCGCTTGCTGGACTTTCTTGGGCGCCCTGGAGCCTGTTTGGCAACAATTGAACTTCTCACCTTGAAGTTCTTGATAATTCGATAGACGGTTGACTGAGGTGCAATCTTACTCGCTGCTATAAACTTCCCTGTTAGGCCCTTTTTGTGCAATGCAATGATGGCTGCACGTGTTTCCTTGCAGGTGTCCATGGCTAACAGATGAGGAACAATGGTGTCATGCACCATCTTCCTTTTAAAGTGTCCAGTCACTCAATCATGACAGATTGATCGCCAGCCTTGTCCTCATCAACACCCACACCTGTGTTAATGTGTGTGACACCTGTGTGTCATTGAAATGATGTTAGCTGGTCCTTTTGTGGCAGGGCTGAAATGCAGTGGAAATGTGTTTTTGGTGATAAAGTTCATTTTCAAGGCAAAGAGGGACTTTGCAATTAATTGCAGTTGAGCTGATCACTCCTCATAACATTCTGGAGTATATGCAAATTGCCATTATAAAAACTGAAACAGCAGACTTTGTGAAAATTAATAGTTGTGTCATTCTCAAAACTTTTGGCCATGACTGTATGTATGTATGTATGTATGTATGTATGTATGTATGTATGTATGTATGTATGTATGTGTGTGTGTGTGTGTGTGTGTGTGTGTATGTGTGTATGTATGTATGTATGTATGTATGTATGTATGTATGTATGTGTGTGTGTGTGTGTGTGTGTGTGTGTGTGTGTGTGTGTGTGTATGTGTGTATGTGTGTATGTGTGTGTGTGTATGTGTGTATGTGTGTATGTGTGTATGTGTGTACATGTGTACATGTGTACATGTGTCTATGTGCAATGTGCAAGTGTATATATATATATATGTTTTATATTTTTTTATTCCATATTTTATATCGGCTCCTTTAAGTAACTCTGCTGGCCATCACAGTATAGGAAGAACCCCAAGCGCTATCTCTGTTCTTGTCTACAAATGTTGTATTGTCTATGTGAAGCTGAAGGCAATTTTCCACATTGTGGACAAATAAAGTTCTACGTAATCTAAAAACAGCAAGTCTATCACCTCAGCCCTCAATACACTATAACTAAGATATACAAACGAACCCACAGATTTTGCCTCTCATCCGGCCTCATGTTGGCCTGTCTGCTGAACTCAACCAGAGGAAGTGGTCTGGTCTCTGTTGGTGTAGCACACATTTAAGTCATGCCCTTTTTGTTGTGTTTGTCTCAGATGGAGTTTGATGAGAAGGAGCTGAGGAAAGAGATCAGCTATGCCATCAAGAACATCCACGGTGTCAGGCAAGTTGAAACACCTGGAAATGACCTGCAGTTTGGCCTCACTGTGTCTGTGTGTGTGTGTGTGTGTGTGTGTGTGTGTCTGTGTGTCTGTGTGTGTGTGTGTGTCTGTGTGTCTGTGTGTGTGTGTGTGTCTGTGTGTCTGTGTGTCTGTGTGTCTGTGTGTCTGTGTGTGTGTGTGTGTGTGTGTGTGTGTGTGTGTGCGCGCGCTCTCACCTGTCGGCCAGCTGTGTGTGTGTTTGTGTCCCCTCAGTGTGTTTTCTTACATCTGTGACCGGTGTTTGTTTATTTAGTGTCGAGCTGCGTGATCGCCTCGAGGCCTTTTTTTTTGTCCACGTGTTGCCATTTTGACTCCACTCTTCCCTATTTGGTCTTCCTCTTTCTGTCCCCTTGTGTCCACCTTCATCTGTGCCCCCTCCCCTGGTCCTTGTCTCCATGTGTGTCTCGTCTGTATAACATCCAGGACAGGCCTGTTCACCCCTGACCTGGCGTTTGAGGCCATAGTGAAAAAGCAGATCATAAAGCTGAAAGAGCCGAGTCTGAAATGCATCGACCTGGTCATTCAGGAGCTCATCAACACAGTCAGACAGTGCACTAATAAGGTATCGCTGCATGGTCTCTTGCCTGGCTGCCACGTCTGTACATACACATCACAGAGACCAGCTGACCCGAGAGCTGCCAGGAGACATTTGGTGCCTAACTAGATTCATAGCCGAGGCTTTATCTCTTCATTCTGACAAAGATGATGAATTTAAAGTACATATTCAAATTTACAGTCAGGCTTTGAAGCCTCGTTGTTTGAACAGCGGACATATGTGGTGTCTCTGAGAGGCTGTGTGGTCACAAAGAGGCAGCTTGTTACTGTTTCTCTGCAGGCTCATCACAAAACAAGCTGCAGGTTGGAGGCCACAGTCACGCTCGCAGCTCCGATACTGACTCTCAACATGAACCTGCAGCTTGTTTTGGTTCTGTACATGAAGTAGAACTAACTCAATGACTCTTTTTTTCTTTCTCACATTCCTCATCCTTCATTTTCTCTTTTCAAACTCTTTATCTCAAACTCTTCCATCCCACTTGGATTTCCCTTTCTCAACCACTGCTCCCTTTGTCTCATCACGGCCCATGCTACTCCATCGCCTTCTCCTCCCTCTCCTCCTCCTCCTCCTGACATTACACCTCCAACTCCCATGATGCCTCGCCTCACCACAGGACAGGCCTGTTCACCCCTGACCTGGCGTTTGAGGCCATAGTGAAAAAGCAGGTCATTAAGCTAAAGGACCCATGTCTGAAATGTGTCGACCTGGTGGTCACCGAGCTTGTGGCCCTGATCAGGAAGTGCACTGAAAAGGTAACGAGGAGCAGCGGGCAGGCAGATTTCACAAAGATGAGTACAGAGAGAAGAGATAGAGAAGGAAAGACTTAATGCAAGCTAAGGGTGGTGGAGGGAAGCGTTTTAATTTGAATAACTAACCTGTCGATGTCTAGTGCTGTTGACTGTCTCCCTTCCCCGCTGGTTAAAGCTTCACTGAGCACACACCCACCCTCCTTCCTCACTGTGGTGATCCTGGACCCCTACTTGCCCACTTACCCCCTGCAAAACCCTCACCATGCCTCCCTCCTGAAATCAGATCCCCACTCTCACACTCTGAGACCTCCTGCTGGGACATGTGGCTGTTTGTACCCTGTCATGTAACGGGAGGTTTGTGTATTTTAACTGTGGTACACCCTTTTCTGCACCTCTGACGCCAATGAGACCCCCCCAAACAAGACCCTGATTGTCTTCTTTTTCTGACCCTCAGCTCATCTTTTTCATTCTTCTCTGATTTAAAGTGACTCTTTATCAGCTTGAGATAATGTTGTGATAAATGCTGGGTTCAGATCAGTCCTTACATGTCTACTTGAACAAATCTCAAGCTGATGAAGGTCTAATCAGTCAGTGCATGCCTCCTCTGTCTCCATGTGTCGGACATCTTACCTCGTATTTGTGTCTGTAGTTTGCGTCATTGTTTGGGTGTAACTGTGTACGAGGATAGACAGTGTTTACAGTGTTCTCATGAGCCTACATGTGTGTGCAGTAATAACGGTGCCTGCAGCAGTGTGTGTGTGTGTGTTTTCTTCTGTGTGTGTGTGTGTGTGTGTGTGTGTGTGTGTGTGTGTGTGTGTGTGTGTGTGTGTGTGTGTGTGTGTGTGTGTGTGTGTGTGTGTGTGTGTGTGTGTGTGTGTGTGTGTGTGTGTGTGTGTGTGTGTGTGTGTGTGACTACAGCTGGGATCATACCCTCGGCTGAAAGAAGAGACTGAGAGGATCGTCACCACCTACGTCAGGGAGAGAGAGGGCAAGACCAAGGACCAGGTTTGTGTTTGTGTGTTTGTGCGTTTGTGCGTTTGTGCGTTTGTGTGTGTGTGTGTGTGTGTGTGTGTGTGTGTGTGTGTGTGTGTGTGCTGCGTGCGTGCGTGCGTGCGTGCGTGCGCATGTGTGTGAGACAGATACCGACCTGTTAAATCTTCAAACCGTCTCCTCTTCTTCATGGTCATGTTGTGATGTTGTGTTCCCGCTCAGGTGCTGCTGCTGATTGACATCGAGCTCTCCTACATCAACACTAACCATGAGGACTTCATCGGATTCGCAAAGTAAGACTCAACTTTACTAAAGAGGTTCCTGAAGGAGAGGAGGATGTATAGCTTTAAGGTTGTGGAGCTGAAATGATAAAGTTAAACAGCTGATAAATCAATTAAGTGATTGACTTTATATCGAATGTGATCTGTCGGTCATTGTTTATTTTGTTCACCAAAGAATAGTTTAATTCTACTTTATCTGTAAAGCAGTTTTCAATAATAAAAATGTGACAGAAAGTGCTTTACAGAGACAGAAAATCAATAAAGACAGTCAGCACTTCCACCCCTTGTGTTTGCAGAAGACAAAAAAAGAAGTGATAAATAAAGGACTGAATAAAACAGGCGCTGACAAACTGAGAAAACACTCTCATGACTTCGTAATGATGCAACAACAGAGGTAGGATTAAAATATTAAGACTGAAGACAGCAAAATGAGACAAAAATAAAAATGGATTAAAATAAAAAAAAAACAAAGCAATACAATTTAATCCAGAAGTTAAAATATAATAATAAAAAAGTGCTTAAATTAACTCTTCAGTTATGAACTAGGATAAGACGATAAATGACAATGGTAATCTCATAAAAAAGAAAAGAAAAACTAAAAAAAAACTGATTTATGAAACTAGAATAACATGAGGAAAAATCTGAGTAAATACAGGGAAATAAAACAAAAGGAGACAATGCATAAATCAATAGTATATACACTACCAGTCAAAAGTTTGGAAACACCTTCTCATTCTGTGTTTATTGTAATGATTGTAAACACTGTAGATTAATACCAAAGACATCAAAACTATGAAAGAACATATATGGAATTATTGAATGAACTAAAAGTGTTAAACAAAGCAGAATCTGTTTTATATTTTAGATTCTGTAAAGTAGCCCCCTTTTTCCTTCATGACAGCTTTGCACACTCTTGGTATTCTCTCAGTCTGCTTCATGAAGTGGTCTCCTGGAATGGTTTCTAATGAACATGAGCCTTGTCAAGAGTTCATTTGTAGAATGACTTGCCTTCTTAATGTGTTTGAGACCATCAGTTGTGTTGTTCAGAGGTAGGGTTAGTACACAATGGATAGCCCTATTTGACTACTGTTGTAATCCAGATTATGGCCAAACCAGATTATTTCATAGTTTTGATGTCTTCAGTATTAATCTACAATGTTAAAATAATTAAAATAAATACAAACGCTTGAATGAGAAGGTGTGTCCAAACTTCTCACTGGTAGTGTGTAATGAAATGTGATATTAGAATAGTGTAAAAACATATTCCAGTTTAATAAGAAGTATGAAAAGTGTTTTTCAAGAGGTACAGGGAGGAAGAAGGGCGTTTATTTGTGTAAATATGAAGATAACATATGAAGATTTGTTTTGTATGAATGCATTCAAGTATTAACAAAAGATAAGTACCAAAAAAGAGGTAGATTCAATACATTTTTATTTCTTCAAATTAAATCAAATCATAAAGTTACCTAAAGTGGAGTAAGGTAGAGGCAGACTAAAAAAGTGATAACCTGTACTGATACGGTGTGTGGTGCGTTGCTTTTACTCGTGAGAAGTTTTTATTTGTTAAATATGTGTCAGTTAGAGTGGACTTAAAATGAATAATTAAAAACACTTCCTTGTCCCAGTCATTCAGTTTTGTTGAATTGCTTTGCTTTGCAACAACAATAAGTTGCATGCCTTTTATGTGAGGGAGGAGTGTGTTTATATCATCTTTAATACGCATTGATAGGTAATTTTACCCCCACCAGAAATCAAATAATGACAATGATCTGTAGTTAATATCTGTATCATCTCCTCCTCTGTGCTCTGTGCTAAATATGTAAACTAGAGCTCATGTTATTGAACTCTCTCCTGCAGTGCCCAGCAGAGGTCAGCTGCTAACGCTACCAAGAAGAGAGTCATGCCCAACCAGGTAACTCACCTGTTCTCACAGACTCACTCATGCTGTCACGCCTCTGTAGCATCACGTCAGCTCCTTCCCCTGCTGCTCTTTCATTTCTGTCACTGTCTTTTTACCGTCCTCCTCAGTGTCTCTTCTGCTCCACTTTTACTCCCTCACGTCTGCTGCCCTCTCGTCATTTCCCTTTCCTCTTTCTCCTCCTACGTTCCTCCTTCTTACGGCTCAGGGAGGGATTCTTGTAAGCTCCGTCTGTACCCTCTCCCGTCACTTCCCTTTCTGGTGGGCGGGGGAGTCGACCGTCACTCAGGCCGTGCTGAGAAACAAGATTTATGCTCCGTGACGAAGAAGTGGGAAGTGAAAGAGTTGCAGTCTTTGATGAGTTATGAAAACTAGAAACCATGACCAAGTTAGTGACCACTCGCCCTTAGTTTCTGGGAAATAACGTTACACTTTGACTCTTTTTTTCGTGCACCCAGGAACTCATCAGTGTCTCTTTTTCTGTGCCGCTGATATGAAACCCACGAAAACAGCTTTATTAACGGACATTGAATCATAACTCCTCACACCACGAATAATTATGTATTCACCTTATGTGCACATGTGCTATTTATGATTGTTGTGTGTTCCCTTTTTTAACATCTTGCAGGAATGACAGTTTATGTTTCAAATGAGAGTTTATTCAACTTCATTCAACTTCACACAAAGTCTTTGAATAGATACCTTTGGATGAACTCTAGTCCCTGTTGTGGTTTCTCCTGGTTTTACTCATGACAAGGACAGGACATGACATGACTGTCAGATTGTTTATTTAAACTCTTACAGGTTCTTTATTTAGTATCTCAGTGGACAACTCCCTTACTGCAGCATGTCAGCGTTTCAGCAGAGCACAGGCAGTGTTTCTGACAGCGTGCGTTAAGAAACATCTTCTGTTTTTACGGCTTTTACCTGGATTATTTATATTATATATATATATATATATATATATATATACATTACCAGTTCATCACCATTCAATGCGTTTGTATTTATTTGAATTATTTTCAACATTGTAGATTAATACTGAAGACATCAAAACTATGAAATAATCTGGTTTTACCATAATCTGGATTACAACAGTAGTCAAAAAGGGCTATCCATTGTGTACTAACCCTACCTCTGAACAACACAACTGATGGTCTCAAACACATTAAGAAGGCAAGTCGTTCTACAAATGAACTCTTGACAAGGCTCATGTTCA
This sequence comes from Notolabrus celidotus, assembly GCF_009762535.1. NCBI lineage: Eukaryota > Metazoa > Chordata > Actinopteri > Labriformes > Labridae > Notolabrus > Notolabrus celidotus. The sequence continues at coordinate 118,851 of NC_048278.1, forward strand.
TTAGAAACCATTCCAGGAGACCACTTCATGAAGCAGACTGAGAGAATACCAAGAGTATGCAAAGCTGTCATGAAGGAAAAAGGGGGCTACTTTACAGAATCTAAAATATAAAACAGATTCTGCTTTGTTTAACACTTTTAGTTCATTCAATAATTCCATATATGTTCTTTCATAGTGTTGATGTCTTCAGTTTTAATCTACAGTGTTTACAATCATTACAATAAATACAAACCCTTGAATGTGAAGGTGTTTACAAACTTTTGACTGGTAGTGTATATATGAGAAACATGAAGTGTTAGTCTAAGTTCATGGAATAAATCACAGCAGCCTTCTGATTGGAGTTGATGTTGCATCCACTCACAAGCAGGTTCCTAGTTATAGTTCCAGTTTTTGACACGTGTTGGAAGTGATGAAACATGAGTCACTTTTTGATTATCTACTTCTCTGATTCTGACTTTAGGGTCAGCAGTTTTGATTCATGAGAAGACGGTAAACTTCAACCAGCTGTGAACATCTCCTGGATGTACATCTTTTTTGGGAGCAGAGTCTGTTTCTTTCAGCCTCATATCTTTCCAAGGGAACAAACTGACTCTGACACGATCTATTCATTGTTGCACCACACATCTTTGGTATTACACGTCTCTGCTCATCATCCCTTTGTGTGTGTGCCCTTTGTCTTGTCGTCCATCAGTCTGACGGAGAGAGAGATGCACAGAAGGTGACTCTTCACTGGAGCTCTTCATCAGTTGTTTTGCTCTCTGTGTGCTGTGTGTCTCTTTCTGTTGAACTAGGTGTTGTGTTCAGTTTTGATACCAGTTTTCTGAAGATGTCTATGTTTGATATTTGCTTCCTGTGCAATAGGGATGTTAGGATATGTCACAAGACGGTCAAAAATCGGTACAAATAAGGGTGGGTTAAAATCGATTCAACAAAATGTGTATCAGGATATTGTTTTTAAACAGTAGAGGGCGCTATCTGCATTATACTCTGCTTGCTCAACATCATGAAGTCTCTTGCGCTGCTCTCTCGTCACTGGCTGAGTTGAGCTAAACAAACATGGTGGCAGCAGGTGAAGACCGAGCAGGTCAGGATGCACCTTTGTGTTTCCAGTCTGAGGTACGGCAGCATTTTGTCTTTCCCTTACATTCCTGAAGAATAACATGTCAATTCACAGCCAGGAGCAGAAGCTGCTCGTTAGTTTATTTAAAGAGATTTACCTTATTTGTTTTAATATTTCATACTTTCATTTGGGAATCGTTTTCCAACAAGGTATTTTTGTACGCTCATTTTAAGTTTTTTCGCAAGGTGTTGAAAAAAGTGTGCAGTGGTTTTATTTGAGTTTCAACACACCTTCAAAATGAAAAAGGATTACTTTGTTTACAAAGAAATCTAAGAGAACAAATATATATCCCAACTGTCCATATCTGAGAGTTGAAACCAAAAAATTGTGATTCGAATCGGATCATGGGTTGAGTGTATCCTTACATCCTACTGTGCATACATGTGTTGAAATTCACTCTGACCTCTCGTGCTCAGGTGATCCGTCGAGGTTGGCTCACGATCAACATCAGTATCATGAAGGGAGGATCCAAGGACTACTGGTTCGTCCTGACTGCTGAGTCTCTCTCCTGGTACAAAGATGAGGAGGTGAGGCTGATAGTTCACTCTCTCTCTGTCTGTGGGAAAGAAAGGAAGAGCTTTTTTTAGAGTCCCAGCTCCTCTTAAAGTTACTACTGAGTTATGAGAATATAACAGTATAGAAAACATTCTGCACAGTCTGACCTGCTGCTCTGGGTTTCATCAGGAGAAAGAGAAGAAGTACATGCTGCCTCTGGATAACCTGAAGCTGAGGGATGTGGAGAAAGGCTTTATGTCCAGCAAACACGTCTTTGCCATCTTCAACACAGAACAGAGGTATGAATAATATAATCTGAAAAATCATTTATTCTATTCTGTTTCTGTTTTAACCTTTGCTTTATGTTTCTGTTTCTGTCTCACAGGAATGTGTACAAAGACCTGCGGCAGATCGAGCTGGCGTGCGACACTCAGGAGGATGTGGACAGCTGGAAAGCTTCGTTCCTCAGAGCTGGTGTTTATCCAGAGAAAGACCAGGTACAGGAAGAGTGTGTTTACATTTTAAACAATGTGTGCGGTTTACAAATCAAATGAACCAAAGGGTAAATATGATGATATTAATAATATTTAAAGAAACACAGCCCACATGTGACTAGCTGAGTGTTTTATAACTTCTCAAATAAAGCTGGGTGACATACGCTCAAGGACTTGGTTTGAAACTGAGTTCTACAGTTTTACTCAGTCCTGCAGACACATTTTGTTTATCTTCTGTTGCTTTCAGGCCACAGAGACGTGTCTTAAATTATTTTCATGTTTGTGTGGCTTCTAACGGCCAAATTCCACCAGATCCGCCTCCGGTCCGTCACAGCATCGGATCTGATAAGTTTCTATTCTAGTCAATGTGTTAACCTCCTCTGGATCCGCTCCGTTGCGTTCCGGCTGCGTCTCTGATCCAGCAGGTCGGAGTCCCCCTGATTAGTTACAGAAGACCTCTATTTGTGCCGGATGCCGGAGCATGACACATCAATCTCAACAGAGCCGATGGAGCGGGACAGGAAGTCAGGTTTCACCAAAACAAAATGAAAACATCCGGTTAATTTTCAGAATAAAACACTCTGTGTTATCACCAGATCGTATTTCACTTAACTACAACAACAAACCAAAGTCATGATGAGCGGAGCCAGGCCTGGAGTCAACAGGTCAGAGGTTTTCAGAGGACCAGAAAGACAACATGGATGAGGAGAGGAGGAGGAGAATCCTTGATTCAGTGATTACTGTGGGGAAACCTAGGTCACATGACTCCAGCTGTCCGGCAGTCCTGCTCTGTGCTGCGCTCCGAAAACGCAACCGGTGGGTGTTGACGGACGAGAGAGCACGGAGCCGGTCCGCAGCGGATCAGAGATGGACCAGACTGGAATCTGGTGGGAGTCCTGTGTAAAAGTGAAGTTAAAGGCCACAGGGTGCAGCAGAATATTACTCCAAGCATAAAATCACCTTTTTTTACATCCATCAATTAATTATAAAAGTTAAAAATGAAAAGGATCCTTTTGTTCTTGTATTTGATTTAAGAGTTTTTCATTTATAGACTCAGCCACTGTACTTTATGAGGCCTGGTTTGTAAAATTGAGTTAAAGGCTGGCCAAAAGAAGAAAACAGTCATATAGACTTTCTATATAGATAGAAAGATTTTTTTGCTCACCTCTCTCTCTCTCTCTCTCTCTCTCTCTCTCTCTCTCTCTCTCTCTCTCTCTCTCTCTCTCTCTCTCTCTCTCTCTCTCTCTCTCTCATTTTCAGCCGGATAATGAAGAAACTTTGAATTCCAGCGACACCGTGTCTATGGATCCTCAGCTGGAGCGACAGGTGGAGACCATCCGCAACCTCGTGGACTCGTACATCGGCATCGTCAACAAGTCTATCAGAGACCTCATGCCGAAGACCATCATGCACCTCATGATCAACAGTGTATGTCTGCAGTTTTTTACTCACCCCCGTTCTCTGTTAGTCACACTCAACTCTGAGCGCTCACTCTCTCTGGTTTTCTCTCTCTATCTCTCTCTCTCTCTCTCCGCTCTGCAGGCGAAGGACTTCATCCACTCTGAGCTGCTGGCCTATCTGTACTCAGCGGGGGATCAGGGCAGCATGATGGAGGAGTCTGCAGAGCAGGCTCAGAGGAGGGATGAGATGCTGAGGATGTATCACGCTCTGAAAGAGGCACTGGTCCTCATAGGAGACATCAGCACCTCCACCATCTCCACCCCCGTGCCTCCACCTGTGGACAACAACTGGATTCCCAAGGAACCGAGGTAATTAAACAAACACGACATAAGTAGGCTGATAAAAAAGAAGAGATTTCATATTGAAAGAATGTCTCAACTATAAAGATTGACCACCAGAGGGCGCTGACGTATCATTTTCTGTAATGTTTACGGTTTGGGTGTGTGATCTTTTACATCCAAAATAATGAAAGAAAAGACTGTTACAAACCACCATGGCATCAATATTAAGAGATGTTGTATTGTTATTTTTCTGTTCTAAGATCATGATTAAGTTTTTTTTTTTTAAGCCATTAGAGTAGTTTTCTTCTAAAATGTCGAGCAGAAAGAAAGAGGTGGTTTCATTTCCGAGACAGGTCTGAGGAGCAGCTCTGACACAACCTTTAAACCTTTTGGCCTCCCCTCATACTCGTTCACATTCTTAATTGGTCAAATAGGACTGGGGATTTTATTTGACCCTGCAGGGATGTTCATAAGTCAGGTGTTAGTAGTTAATGCACAGTCTACCTTAAAGGAGGTTAAGAGGCCAGGTTTTGTGGTAACAAGATGTTCCTGTTACTGAGCACATAAAGGTGACACAGGCCTGATGAAGCTATGTGGGTCATGTATTCAGACAAGTATATAGAGTTAACTGACATCAATGTTAGCTTATGAGACTCTTAAATAAATACAACACATGTTGCAGTTAAAGAGGTGAAAGAGAGGTGTGCTTCATTTGTTGTATGATGTAAATAAATATATTTAAAGCCTCTTTTTTAGACGTCAATGAAACATACAAACTAACAACAAATATAAAAAAAACTTAATAAATATGCCTGTTTGGCTGAATCGTCTTTTTTATTATAATTATCTATATTTAAAATATTTCAAGTGAAATAAACAAACCTTTTAATTTATTTAAATCAAGCTGCTTAAGTTTGAACTCATCACCATCCTGTGTCTCTGTCTCAGTCCTCCTCCAGGATCTCGTGCTACCGCAGCTGCAGCGCCCCCTCCAGGCCGACCCCCAGCAGTGCGAGGGACGACCCCGGGTCCTCCGACTCCTCTCAACCCCTCTCCAGCTTTCGGAGCCCCACCTGTCCCATCCAGACCCGGCCCAGGAGACACCAACTCGGGCTCTGTCCCTCTTATCCCCTCCAGGCCAGGGCGGGTTCCTCCTGCTCTGCCGCCCGGGATCCCCAGGTAAAATCGTAACACACACACACACACACACACACACACACACACACACACACACACACACACACACACACACACACACACACACACACACACACACACACACACACACACACACACACTCACATGCACATAATAAAGCATCTGATGCTTTTCTGGCTTTTGTATGGGTGGTAGTTTTGGGGTGCTGGTGTAGAGGTGTACTTCATGTTCTGGCATTGGTGGTTTGGGATTCCTGTTGCATGACTTCTGATGATATTTTGCCTTGCATGTTTCTTCCCCCTCCTTCCCCCCCTCCCCCAAAACCTCCCCCTTCTCTCTTCCTGCAGCAGAAGACCTCCGGCTGCTCCCAACAGACCCACTGTCATTCGTCCTTCAGAGCCCTCCCTGCTTGACTAGAAACAGAAACTTTCTCTTGGTTTACACTTTTATATTTCTCCTGGGCAGAGATAGTCTCTCTTTTTTTTTCCACGTGTATTCTCTTAACGACAAACTGTGTCCTGTAACTGGTAATCTGATGCTGTTTTTGTCTGTGCATTCTCAGAAACATCATGTCTGTAATTTTGGTAGCTTTTTTAACAAAGTATATGATGAAATATTCTGCTCTCAGTATTATGATAAAGGGATACATTGATGATTTATTGACTCGCAGGTTAAAACCAGTGAGTCGTCTTGGACTCTTCTTGTTTCATTTACAATGAAAGTGTCTTAATACAACATTTGATTTAAACTTTTATATTATGCTAAAATATACCTTTAAATGTTTTTTTTATGAGCTGTAGACTTGCTAACAATTTGTCAGTGATCTTACACACTAAGCACCTCATTAAGGAAGCAGCACTTTCTGATAAAGTATTTTATTTCCCTCATAGTCAACAGACTTTCCAAGATTATCTAAAGATTACTTTATTAAAAATTAGACTGACCAGAATGTTTATGCTTCTATATTTTGGTTGATCACTTTATTAAAGGGATATGGGAGTTGATTGCTGCCACCACAGTGAAAAAATTAACTTGTGTCATGTTATGGATATCAAAGTTTTATTTCTACTAATTTGACAGTAAAATGATTTAAAGATATTACAAGAAATGTTTTGATTACAACATAAAAAATTCTATTTAACAAAATCTTTCTTTTAATAGGATCACATGTATTGTTTTAACTCAAAATGTTAAGACTCTATCTGTTTAATTTGGTCTCGGATCATCAAATTTGAATCTTATTCCAATACTGATCTAAGCAGACAGATTCATAATAATCTTTCACACATAAGTTATGTTCGTTCATTATAATCTATCACCTTTAAGATGATACCACATTATCTACATACATGTATATGTGCTGGACATGTGAAACTATCTTAAAGTAGAATGAAGATAAGATGCACTGTGAAAACTCTTCAACGGAACAATTTACATTTTATATTTTGACCTTAAGCTGTGTTTAAAATTGACGCAGTTGCAAAGATGTCAACCATTTCTCAACAATGGAGGTTGCTATAATGGAAATTCTGTCTCCAGCTAAAGAAACAGGCGGAGGTGTCCTGACAAGCAGCTGAGCAAAACCTATGTGTAAAATGAGCCCCGCCCCTTTTTACTGTGTTATTATGTATAACTCTTGGCCTTAATGAGTAAGGATGAGTTCTCAGTTATTTTCCCCTTCTGCATTAGCTCCTGTTTTTGTACTCGTTTGCCTCTTTGGTTAAAAATGATGCAGATTTGTTTTTTTTTCCTGGGTGGCAGCAGTGGGCTTCCGTACGAGACAGAAGGTAGCAGATAGAAAAGGTCGTCTGATATATTACTGATCATTAAACTGATGGAGTTGGCTCATCGTCAGTGAAATTCTGATCCACGTGCCTCTGGAGGAAGTGATTTAAAAGCCATAATGATAACAGGACGATACAGGAGGATTCCTTTCAGAGGGTGTTTGACTGAATAAAGGAGTAGAAAATCAACCAGTGATGGCTGCCGCTTCTTCTTTCCTCTCTCCCTTTCCCTTCACCCTCATGCAGCACTAGCTTCTTTCTTTGTTGTGTTTTTCTGTCCTCATCTGCCACATGTGTTGCTCGATGTGCTGCCCCATGCACAGACAGACAGTAAACATGTACCACCTGTCACTTCACCACACGCCGAGTCCAGACCTCTTGACTTCCATGAGTCAGAGGAAGACAGCCGTGCAGAACAAAAATGTTTCATTTTTCGCCATGCAGCCCGGCGTGACCTCCCATCTTTACTATATGATGGAGCTGTGGGTTACCATAGTAACAGTTGTTGCCAGTGGCAACACGCAGCACAGATAGTTCCTCATTGCCATGCAGGAACGAATAAAGGTATGCAATCCCACTGCTTTCCCACACATCTTTTCCCTCCTGTCTGTGTCTGTCTGCGCCGTGTTACAGTTTCAGTTTTATTACTGACTACTCGTCTTCTCCTTCACGGTGTTCTCACACAGGCGACCTCCAAATGTCCCATCACGCCCAAACCACTGGTGAACCACGCTGAGCTCGTCAACTTTGACTCTGACGTCCTGTCTGGTGCACATGGCAGCAGACGCTCAGGTGTTCAGCTGTGTCCAGAGCACATTTCTGAAGATGCCTGCCCCCCTTTATTTTTCGTGTTTGTTCACTGGAGTCCACGAGAGGAAAAGAAACGGGTTCAACTGGTATAAATGAAGACCGTGTATAATTGTGTGTGGACATCCTGCAGTAGGCTGTGTGTGTTTGGCTTTTTTCGCTCCCAGAGTAAAAATTGATTATGCTGCAAAAAAATGATTATTAGTCTTTTTCTTTGTAAATTAGCACAAAGAAAAAAATTTCCCTCGTAAATGTCTTTTTTTTACTTGTAGATGTGCGCTGAACTAAAATCTGTTCTAAACAGGAGGCATCTTCTGGTCTTAAAATATGAAGCCCATGCGGAAGTGCTACGATCTGCAGTTCATCAAGAGGCTGACTGCAGAAACATTGGAAACCACATACACACCCATTCAAAGAGACGATCTTAACAGCAAAAATAGACATGGTCCAAAAAACGGCTTGTGTCTGAAAAGCTCATTTCTCTATGGGCACACACTGTACAGGGGGGTATAACTTGTTATCTTTTAGAGATTAAATCTACAAGTTTTGCTTAATAAGGGTGGCTGACTTGATTGACAGGCGGCTGCCAGGTAGCTGTTAGCAAAAAGGCTAAAGGCCCGCCTCTTTACCTCACACTAGCTCGACAGATGTTAGGTTTAGTTCAGCATTTCCAATATGGCACCCGCCGATGATCGGCTTCAAAATAGGGTGACGTCACAGTCTATGTTACTAAGCTAACTAACCTCCTTGGTGACTGATCATAGGTAGCATAGTTCATTTCATCATACAGCACAGTTACCTTTCATTTCAGTCAAGTCATCCCGATATATCTTTTTTCCCCTCACTTTACTGCAGACTGAAAAACGTGTATGACACGACCTTTACACTCCAATCATCTTAAGTCTCTTTTCTGGCAGCCCCATTCCTCAAATCACTCTGAATGATAAAGCAGAAATAGTCATTTGGTTATTTCAGAATCATCAATGATCTTCACATAGAGACAGCAGCTTAATGTCAGAGCTGTTTCTGTAAATGTGTCTCTAAGATGTTAAGGTCAGACTTTAGGGGGAGCTGCGTCGTTCTAAATAAAGAGTATGAAAATGTTGGTCTCAGACTCTTTTTTCTGTCTCTCAGCAGCTCTGTGGAAAACACTTTGCTTTGATAAGCAGTTATGTAAGAATAAATAGCACAAAATAACACATAAATACAGTTTCTTAGGAGCAAAAGCTGTGATGTAAGTGTCTCATTTGATCATTAAAATGTGCTAACATCTCTGACTTTGATCATGGTTTACATAAACAAACATATTCCCGGAGAGAAACTGTTTGATCATGTAAATCAGAAAGAAGAGGGTTTGTTCTATTGAAGGTATATACTATCTGATTAAAGAGGTGGTAATATGCTTTGTCCGTTTCTTAAAAACATGAAGTCTAAACGTCAGCAAAGTTTCAAATGTGAGGTCAAAGGTGTCGAAGTAATTCTAGGATAAGACTTCAGGCCAAAGAGATCAACAAGAGCTACACTCAAATGGTGACATCACCAGTTGGTAAATCTCCTTAAAAGGGCAAATTTGTCATTTTAAAAAGAGACACATACCTTTGTAGCATGGCAACACTGAAGGAGGCTTCCAGAATGCTGGGAGGGGAGTCCTTAAAGAGACAGTACCAGAATGCAGCTTTTCAGACAGAAGCTGAAATAAGGGGTTTTAAAGACACCAGCCTGAGATAAGTGAAGAATTTTTAGAACTGTAAATCATGTAAAGCTATAAGAGAGCGATCAGAGGGATGATACGAAGCCTAAAACTTGAGCTTTAAATTCAGTTTCAATTAAACACAACAGGTTTAGAAGACTTTAAATGAATGTATGAGTCATCAAAAACCTCAGGGACAGTGTGTAGTATTTAACAGCATTTAGCAGAACAGACTGCAAAAATTGAATTTAATATTCACTCACCTGATTCTAAAACACGTTTTGTTTGGTTCACAGAGTGAGTGTTTTGTATCCACACTAGAGCAGGTCCTCTTTCACAGAGGCTGCCATCTTGCACCACCATGTTTCTATGTTTGCATTTACTGGGTTGGTAGAGAAGAGGAATGTGGTTGTAAAAGAATTGGCATTGATAGGAGTGTTTGGGTGGTACAAACTTGACAAATAGAGGGTATTTCTTACCATGCATCACAGGAGCTTCGTGTCCACGAAAGTCAAATATGCTTTACTGACAGGAGGGGTGAGCAAAGGAGTGTCTAAATCCATAATCTGACCGCTACACATGACTTAATATTCTCATCTCTACACACTGTACCTTTAAAAAGATGATTAAGTAATCACTTCTCTTTGTTGCTGGTCTTGTTTCTCCAAAGACGACTCACATCACATCACATCACATCATCAGTTTTTTGTGTGTAAAAACCGCATTTATTAACATTAATGACACCCATGAAAACCTGCTTTTTATTTATACTATAAAAAAAATGAAAACAAACAAATCACTCAGTGGCTGTCTGAGCTAGAGCAAATATCACGTTCTTCTGTGCATCTAAAAGATGATCATCTAGAAGCTTTAAACACATTTGATCAGTGTGTGTTCACACCGATGATCCTGACACATATCTGAATGACTGACCCGTATGTCCTACACAGAAGAAGCTCCGATCATTAGTTCATTATTAATCATAATCCTCCCACTTTTCTTATCCTACATTCTTGTATGTCAGCGTAGAATCAAATGGCACATAAAAATAAATCAGTAACTTCAAAAACACCAACTATGAATAACTTGTGAGCAAAGTAAAACACAAACCTAAAGGACCAATCCTAAACTGTGAGGAGGAACAGCACGCTGCTGTGCCCTGTAAACTGGAAGGTGTGTTTTTCTGCGGATTACCTTTTTAGGTTTGTAAAACCCGAAACCTTAAACAAGAAACAGTTCCCCTTTAAAAAAAAGTTCAAAAGCCTCTCATCAGCTTCAGAGCTGTAGGATGGCAGGGAGACGACAACATGTACGCTTTTCCTTAGAAGGAGTTTGCTCATTGGTCTGCGGTGACATTCGACATAAAGGGCCCCAAATGAAATGACATAAACAACCCTCACTTCCTTTAACTCGTCTGGTCACCATTCCTGTTGTGGTAATAGTTCATTATTGCTCACAAACAGCAGGTGGGAGTGTAGACAAAATGAGAGCTAATGGAACTTTCTCAGAGCGGGTAACCTTCCAAACATTTAGAGATGGAGTGTGCTCCTTCCTGGTTGTCTCACGTGTCTTTATGTGCAGACTCTCCGCTTATCATCAAACAGTTTACGGACAGTGTAGACCTGAGAGAGGAGACATAGACACAGACAGCTGATGTTAATGACACCATTCAAACTATGTGAGACACTAAAGAAACCCCGAAATTAGATTTCCAAACTGTGGTGTTACCTGTGTGAGGGCCACACACAGCATCACCAGCACACTGGCACAGGACCAGAATGAGACCCTCCACAGGTTGTCTTCAAGAAGGTTTCGGTCCCGTGCTTCAAACGCCCGCAGCACCGTCTGCATCTGCCGGCTGCGCTCCAAGCGTCTGTGCAGAGAGTCCATGGACTCCTGAGGAGAGGAGAAGGAAAGTTTGAGGGATTTTTAAACACACTTAGGGCTGTGCTGAGAAAAGAACAGGATTAAGAGGAAGTACAGAATGATCTCAAAAGTACACAGAAACTTTAATCATTGTTAATCTGGTGACGGCAGCTGAGAGCTTCCACTTGCATATTTTAACATGTGGAGACATTTACCTTCCTATTCTGAGTTCTTAAATCATGATCATTGATTCACAGAGTAGCTGATAGTTGTGCATGTAGGTACGTGTCACACAAACATTGTGGCTAACGGTATTCTAAACTTTCCGTATAGTCAGCAGATCCCACAAAAAGACCAAAACCAAGAGTGCGTCAATGCATCTTTCTAGTTTTTTCCACTTCCGCATCCTGTCGGCCTCAAGCTCAACTTCTTCCTCGTGAGGTTAAAACAAAAATCTGCATGAGAAATAAAGATTTTGAAAGAGTAAATTAAAAAAGGGCTGAAGGGCTTATTTCTGAGCTGGGATTGTCTTTTGCATGTCCAGTTTGAGTTCTCTGACATCCTTTTGTCTCTCAACAGTCACTCGCTTTGAAACTTATAAAAAGAAGAGTGTAATAATGATTACAAAGAAACACCAGTTCTTCTTCCTGATGGGAGGCAAAAATCTTAAATTCAATCTGCTTCACTGAAAGCTAAAAATTCCTTACAGTGCTTTTAATGTACGGATGAGTTATTACCAGAAGCAGGATACAGTCTGTGAGGTTAAGTGATAAAAGCACATGTATTATATTACTCATGGAGAGTCACAGCTCAACAGTGTGACTCAGCTTTTTAATTGTGACTGTGACAGAGAGGGATATATCAGGCTTTGGCTTCACAGACAATATGGATTAAGTGGGATCAGCTGATTGATTTCTTTGGTGTCTCGATTTTAATGATGATTTCACAGTAGCCAAATTATTTAGTTGAAAGTGTAAAGTCAAACTCAACAGTACACAGACGGAGCTCATGGCTTTCATCTCCAAAATCCTAGAAAAAAAGTTGCCTCTCAGTTCCACTCCCATCTCACCAGTAACAACCTCTACGAACAAATCCAGTCCGGTTTCTGTCCCCGCCACAGCACAGAAACAGCCCTCATCAAGATCACTAACGACCTCCTCATGGTAGCTGACTCCGGTTTAATCTCCATCCTCATCCTCCTCGATCTGAGTGCGGCCTTCGACACCATCTCTCACCCCATCCTCCTCAATAGACTCTCCTCCATAGGCATCACTAACACCCCCCTGCACTCCTACCTCACAGGCCGCACTCAGTTCATCCAACTCAAATCCTTCACTTCACAACCCTCCCCCGTCACTTCAGGTGTGCCCCAGGGCTCTGTCCTGGGGCCCCTCCTCTTCATCATCTACCTTCTCCCACTTGGCAATATTTTTCGTAAATTTGGCATCCACTTCCACTGCTTCGCGGATGACATCCAGCTCTATCTGTCCAATAAACCAGACTCCACTCTCCCACCCTCCTCCCTCACCCTCTGCCTCTCTGGGATCAAATCCTGGTTCACCTCCAACTTCCTTCAACTCAACAGCAATAAAACAGAACTCCTCCTCATAGGTACTAAGTCCACCCTATCCAAAACCAACAGTTTCTCCCTCACCATAGACCGTTCAACAGTTTCCCCCTCCCCTCATGTAAAGAGTCTGGGTGTCATCCTCGACAGCTCACTTTCTTTCCACTCTCATATCAATAACATAACCCGGTCTGCATATTTCCATCTCCGCAACATCAACCGTCTCCGCCTCTCTCTCACCCCTCACACCACTGCCATCCTGGTTCACAGTCTCGTCACCTCCCGTATTGACTATTGTAATTCACCCAACTTCACTGCCTCATTTTAACTTGGTGTTACTTTGCTTGTTGTTTTTATTTATTTTATCGTGTTGTGTTTATTGTGTTTTATCCTCTCTGTGAAGTGTCCTTAAGCGTTTGGAAAGGCGCTTTAAATAAAATGTATTATTATTATTATTATTATGGTTGTGGCCCCCAAGCCACTGCTCAGGAAGGTTGGAGATCTCCTCCTCCATGTGGATGGCTGTTTCATCTCCTTATCTCCTGAAGTCCGCAACCTGGGTGTCATTCTTGACTCCACCCTCTCCTTCCGGTCACACATCAAATCAGTCACAAAGTCTGCCTTCTATCACCTCAAGAACATCTCCCGTCTGCGTCCATCTCTCTTCGATTCAGTTGCCCAGACCCTCATCAACGCTTTCATTACCTCCCGGCTGGATTACTGCAATGGATTCCTGTTCGGGGTACCCAGCAATGCCCTAAACAGGCGTGCAGAACTCAGCTGCCAGGGTTCTCACACACACCAAGCCCTGGCAGCACATCACCCCCACTCTCATGCACCTCCACTGGCTCCTTGTAAAGTACTGGATCACCTATATGCTCCTCCTCCTCACCTACAAATCCCTGCATGCCCTCGCCTCCCAATACCTGGCTGACCTCCTCCACCAACCCACTCCATCCCGGAACCTAAGGTCTTCGGACCTGGGTCTCCTCTCCATCCCCCGGACTAAGCTGCGGACCTTTGGGGACAGAGCATTCAGTGTGGCAGCCCCAACTCTGTGGAACTCTCTCCCTTCCCACATCCGCAGCGCCCCGACCCTGGACACTTTTAAGAAAGCAGTCAAAATGCACCTTTTCCTCAATACCTTTCCCCATTAGATATCCCTACCCACCCCCCAGACCCCCTACCTGACCCTGTGAAGCGACCTTGGGTTTCTTGAAAGGCGCTATATAAATATCAGTTTTTATTATTATTATTATTATTATTATTATTATTAAAGGTTTGTGAATAACGTTAATGTTTTAGGTGATGTGTTGAAAGAGAAACAACAAGACTGGGAACTAGAAAAACATCACCTCTAACACCTGATAAGAAGTTAACCGTTTCGACTACCTCTCATTTTCTTGTCTGGAGGAAGTGTAGATTTTGGTTCCACATACACACTACCAGTCTTAAGTTTGTTCACACCTTCTCATTCAATGGTTTTTATTATTTTAATTATTTTCAACATTGTAGATTAATACTGAAGACATCAAAACTATGAAATAATCTGGTTTTGCCATAATCTGGATTACAACAGTAGTCAAATAGGGCTATCCATTGTGTACTAACCCTACCTCTGAACAACACAACTGATGGTCTCAAACACATTAAGAAGGCAAGTCATTCTACAAATGAACTCTTGACAAGGCTCATGTTCATTAGAAACCATTCCAGGAGACCACTTCATGAAGCAGACTGAGAGAATACCAAGAGTGTGCAAAGCTGTCATGAAGGAAAAAGGGGGCTACTTTACAGAATCTAAAATATAAAACTGATTCTGCTTTGTTTAACACTTTGTTGTTCATTCAATAATTCCATATATGTTCTTTCATAGTTTTGATGTCTTCAGTATTAATCTACAGTGTTTACAATCATTACAATAAATACAAACCTTTGAATCTGCTCTTCAGGAAATCCAAGCTGTGAAAATATAAATTACAATACTGTTCCCTTCACTTCTCCTTTTTGTTTTTAAATCAACACTTCACTCACTGTCTGATACACGGGTTTCTAATACACATCTCTGCTCCCTCCCTTTTACTCACCGCAGGTTTGGTCTATAATCTGATTTATTTTTACTTGTTTCAAATCTCTGTGAAGCTATTTTCAGCTCTAATAAACATACATTTAATTGAGATTGGACCTTTCTTTACATACTGTATGTTACTGTATAAAAAACAAGTATGGAAGGAATAGAAGATGGTTTTTAACAACCGTTATGCAGAGTGCACCAACGAGGTGTAGGTCTGGGTGTCTCACTTAAAGCTGTTATGTCGTGTGCACTAGTTGGACTTAAGCTCTCTATGCGTTACACATGGGTGCAACTTGTATGCCCAGAACAAGAGCGGACTTCAACAAGAGAACTGAACAGAAACATATTTCGGACTCAGTGTCCAGTTTTCTGTCTACTTGTTCTTATTGAAAAAAATAAGCATTTGAACGTGGTCAGATGTCAGCCGGGAGAGCAACAGGGTCATAATCTACGGTGGCCCTGAGAGCTCACAGCACTGCAACTTAGGAAAACACATGCAAAAAGACAAAACACAACCAAATTAAGAAAACATCTTCATCAATTTTGACAACACATGCGCAGCATTAAGAAAACGCGCTGCAAAGACCACAACACAACACAAAAGAAAAACACACTGCGTGTTTCTCTAATGTGTTGTGTTGTGGTCTTTGCAGTGTGTTATCTAATGTGTTGTGTTGTGGTCTTTGCAGTGTGTTTTTCTAATGTGTTGTGTTGTGGTCTTTGCAGCGTATTTTTCTGATGTGTTGTGCTGTGGTCTTTGCAGTGTGTTTTTCTGATGTGTTTGCTGTGGTCTTTGCAGTGTGTTTATCTAATGTGTTGTGTTGTGGTCTTTGCAGTGTGTTATCTAATGTGTTGTGTTGTGGTCTTTGCAGTGTGTTATCTAATGTGTTGTGTTGTGGTCTTTGCAGCGTGTTTTCTAAATGCTGCGCTTTCGTTGTCTAATTGATGAAGATAATTTGCTTGTATTTTGTGCTTTCACATGTGTTTTCTTAAGTTGCAGTGCTGTGAGCTCTCAGGGCCACCGTAACGATCAGTCCGGCGGTGGAGAAAAAAGCACTCGTGGAGACCTGTCACTCAGCTGCAGCACCCAGCTGAGCGTCTTTGCTGTGAGCAACACCTTCAGTCAGCTGATTCACATCGAAACATGCTTTAAACTTAAAACACCTCCCTGATAGCTGAACCAAATATGAGACCATATGATGTTTGTTCCACGTGATAGAAAATCAAAACAACAAAATGTGTTCCAGTAAGATCTTAACGATCAATTAATCCATACTCAATTATTGTTGACATCCCTACTGTGAAAACAGTTCATCTAATGCAGGTTAAAACTGTGCCATGAAAAGAGGAACCCAAATATGATCCAGAAATTCCAGCAACGTGTGAATTGAGGTGAAAGAGGTAAACTACCCTGTGGTGTACAGAGTCAAATTTAATTTTTTTTGGAAATCATGGAAACCACTTCCTCCGCCGTCATGGGTTGCTTCCACATCTGTGAAGGCTATACAGGTTTAGGAGCAACATATGCTGCCATCCAGACAATGACGTCTTCAGGAAGACCTTACAAATTTCAGCAAAACCCCATTCTGAACGTATTACAACAGCATGGCTCTGTAGTAGAAGAGTCCAGGTGCTGAACTGGCCTGCCTGCAGTCCTGACTCGTCACGCATTGAGAACATTTGGGGCATCACAAAACGAAATCTCCTTGGTTCTCAAACATTTACGGTGTTGTCAAAAGAAGAGTTGATTCAGCAAAGTGGTTATCATGCACGTGTAGCAACTTTTTAAAGACGGGTTGCTGATTTAGCCAGCATTTTCTCAACGTATTTAATGCCTCTAAAACGCTGACATACGCTGATGTTTTCTTCAGTTTTGGGCATATACATAGCGTTTTCATAACTTATGTCCAACTATAGTCCATTTTTGCAAAGCGTGCAGCAGCGTAATAATGCTGACGAAGTGTATAAAAAGGCTGCAGCTCATTAATGACGATGTCTACGTTTTTAAATGAGATGCACCTTATTGGTGATTAAAAAACGTGTGTTATTAAAACACATTAAGAAGGTAAATCATTCTACAAATGAACTCTTGACAAGGCTCATGTAAATTAGAAACCATTCCAGGAGACCACTTCATGAAGCAGACTGAGAGAATACCAAGAGTGTGCAAAGCTGCCATGAAGGAAAAAGGGGGCTACTTTACAGAATCTAAAATATAAAACAGATTCTGCTTTGTTTAACACTTTTTTGTTCATTCAATAATTCCATATATGTTCTTTCATAGTTTTGATGTCTTCAGTATTAATCTACAGTGTTTACAATGATTATAATAAATACAAATCCTTGGATGAGAAGGTGTGTCCAAACTTTAGACTGGTAGTGTATAAAACCGACTTAGTTGATGCTTGGCTTGTGTACTGCGCTTCAATTGCTTAATCAGAGGTCAGATGTGGAGTGAATACGATTTTGTCTGTCATCTCACCCTGATGTCCTCCAGCTTGTACTCCAGAAGGCTTCCATCAGGTTCATCCAGTCCTGTCCACTCATCGTCTCCACCCACATCTCCTCCTTGGCCCTCGATGATGATCTCAAAGAACACTGTTTTCTCTGAGAAGCGACTAAAGCTGTTGTCAAAACAGATCTGATAGTCCCCCGCCTCTGTGGGCTCCACCCTGGAATAACAGGAAATAAGGTTGAAGATAAACAGACAGGTTAAACACTGAAGGGTCCATTAAATAAAACATGATGGAGGACTCAGGTCAGACACTTACACGTGGACTCCATCAGAGCGCCGTGACTCCATGACGATCCCGATGCCTTGGGGAGTGAAAACGGTGAAGTCTACATCCATACCTGCGCCCGCTATCACCTAGATGTTCACACACACAGACACACTTAGCAATAAGCTCACGTGACACTCTGAGTTAATTATTTTCTTTTTTTTTTTCTTTTTTTTCAAGCATCCTCCTGTCATTAGATAGTTAAGTTACAGCGAGATGCTAAAGTTATCATGTGCAGAAGGAGAGAGGAGTAAAGCTGCAGGTGTACCCGGCAGGCTGCAGGACACCAAACACTTTCAGGATAAGTTCCCTGGCAAGAGAGCACACTGTCACCTCCCAACTGAGACTCTCCCACAAAACAAACACACTGCAGCTGATAATATTCCATTTATTGCTGCACAGTTTAGAGAGCACAATAGTAAAAGCTGAGTCATTCAATTTAAACAGCAAATATTGTGGAAACTGATTTCTCATTTGGAGTCATTTCTGCTTGTATTTGACTAAAATGCTGGAGAGAGAGTCAGGGAATGACGCTGAGCCTCTGAGGCACCCTGAAGTATTTATTTAACCCTGAAGTATTTATTTAAAGTATAGACAACGGCACGCTAATGTGTCCTCAATTTAAATATTTGATCACTATGCTAAATTGCTTTGATAGTAGATATATACACACACACACACACACACACACACACACACACACACACACACACACACACACACACACACACACACACACACACACACACACACACACACACACACACACACACACACACACACACACACACACACACACACACACACACACAAGACAGAGCTTGAGATTCTGCTCTTGACATTTGAAAAGTTAAATTTGGGGTGTAACGATTCTTTTTAACGATTCGATTCGTATCGATATGATTAAAGGATGATATTGGTTCATTTAGAACGATACAATCAGAAACGATTCAGTGACTTGAAATCGATTCAGTAACTTTTTAGCCAAAAATTCAACCAGTGTGACTGTGAGATAAATCCCTCGATACTGGACAGTCCTAGAATCCTGATGTTGCTGTGATGTTTTTGGCCCCAGCCGAGTTTTGTCCTAGTCTCTTTACATATCCTACTAACAGTGAGCGACTTATTTAGAACATCTCCGTCTTTGCAAAGGCCAAAGTGTTTCCACACACTGGACCGCAAAGGTGGCTTGATCATTTCTCGTTCGCCGGCTTCTCTTCTGCCGTCCGCCGTGCTATGTTTTGTTGTCTGCTGGCGCGTGGCGATGACGTCACAGACAGGCAGCCTGAATTGAGTAACGTTTGATGTCTTTATCATTAAAAGTGTAAAAAAAACACATCCATATAAAGTCTGCCGTGCTTAAGTCCAATGTGTTATTTCCTAGTATGGATACCATCGATTTATTACCTTTTAAAACGATATATAAATCGATACATCGATGTAGTGGAGGAATCGTTATACCCCTACTGTTAAGTATATCAATATCACACATATGAGTGGAACAGAGAGCTCCCCCTACTGGCTGGTTGTAGTATATGTCATAAACCCGACCTCCCCCATCTTGACAGATGGAATGAGGGTCGAACTACAAATTAGAAAACATGTCATATCATTGTGGCAAGTTCTTATGCTGATTTAATCCAAGTCCTCATTTGTCTGAGAAGATTAGTTTTAATTTGTTCGGTTATTTTAAAAAGATGATTGATTGACAGATCTGTCGACAACTGCAGCTTTAGCAGAGTAGAGAAGGAATGAAAAGACTCATTAAACTTTCATTAGCCATGCATATCTGCTTCAAATCAACACAAGGACCTGTTCTGCTGTGGACTGAATCGACCTCGGGGATCTTGGAGGTTTTATCGGTGAGTTAAACGCTTGCTTTGGTTAACAGAAATGGTTTGATGTCACTACAGTGGATTAACAGCCAGGCTGCTTCATGCCAAATGCCTGGTTTATAAACAGTCGTTCAGAAACAGTGACATGACAAAAACTGTTACAGCCATATATCATCTCTCTGACTAGGGATGTCAACAATTAATGGAGTATGGATTAATTGATTGTTACGAACTTACTCAAACACATTCTTTGTTAGATTTTCTATCACGTGGAACAAACATCATGTGGTCTCATATTTGGTTCAGCTATCTGGGAGGTGTTTAAAGTTTTAAGCATGTTTCAATGTGAATCAGTTGACTGAAGGTGTTGCTCACAGCGAAGGCGCGCAGCTGGGCGCTGCAGCTGAGTGACAGGTCTCCACAAGCGCTTTTTTTCTCCGCCGATTGTGACCCGGTTACACTCCAGGCTGACACCTGACCACATTCTCATGCTTATTTTTCTCAATAAGAACGAGTAGACAGGAAACTGGACACTGTGAGTCATAAATATGTTTCTGTTTAGTTCCCTTGTTGAAGTCTGAGCCTTCACTTTTATGACTGTATGTCTGCAGAGATTATCAGCCTGCTCCTCACGTTGATATTCAGCGTGTTTAACATTTTGAACACCTCAATATGATCCGTAGATATTTAACACCGTCATTTATATACATCGTGTTGCAAAGGAAAATTTGAGTAAGGGGAAAAAAACATTTGGCATTGTTTTTGACATGGAAAACGTTTACTTTTTTCATGATTAATCGATAATTGATCGTTAACACTTCCAAAGATTGATCCCGGAAAAGACTTGATATTTCCATCCCTGGTTCAAAAATTTAACATTTTAAACATTAACATTACTTTTCCAATTTGACTCACTGCGGCACTTTGTTATATTTAGCTGTGATATTTCAACCTTGTTATATGAAGATATGATCACTAAGGATGGGAGTTTCCAGCAAAAAGCTAATCAATTGTCTCTGCTAGCTATTTGCCGATTATTTGAACTGTTGTCCCTGCGCCCCCTGCAGACATAAGGCAACAAAGGGCAATTTAATGACTGTGCAAAGCTGTTGTAGATATGCTATATTGTATGGATGTTTTATTTTACCTACATACTTTGCATTTAACCTCATTTACAGTTAATTTTCCATAGAAGTTCCTTCGAGAGCTATTTGGTGTAGCAGAAGTCATATTTAGAACGTTATCATGTTATTATGGAAGTATATTGTTCTGTAATGGCAAAAGCGAACAACTTTCAGATGTCCTACAACCACAGTCTGGCGGCTGTGCAACATGACAACCATAGACTGTATAAGTATGGACGTAGTATCAGTGACGTCACCCATCTGTTTCTGAAGCGCTGTTTGGAGGCCAGGCGGCGGCCGCAGCCATATTGCTGCTGTCGAGCGATTGTGATGTAAAGAGGCGGGCTTTGAGGCTCCTCGCCAACAGCGACAGTGTTCCCACCTGTTTATCAAGTCAGCTGTGCCTCTCATTGGAAGACTCGTAATCTCAATAACTTTGAAATTGCCGTGCTAGAATAAAAATCACCACCGTACAGTGTGTGCCGATCAAGAAATGAGCTATCCAGACTACACTCGTCTTTTGAACCAGACTGTCAACATGTTTATTTCTGCTGTAAAGATCGTCTCTTTGAATTGGTGTGTATGTGGTTTCAGGTACTTCTGGGGCCAGCCTCAAGTGGATCTTTCATGAATTGCAGTTTATAACACTTCCGTATGGGCTTCATATTTTGAAACCGGAGTTTGCCGCTTGATTACATCCAGGGGGTAGGAAAAGAAACAAAAAAAGACATTTTAAATACGATTAATTGACTATTCGAAACTCCTGACTCATCCCAAATGATCATTTTGCAGTTATCCAATTATCACAATTGTTGTTCGATGATATTATTGTTATCATGGGTTATGTTTCAGGTACCTGAGTTCACCTGCTATCCTAACACTTAGCCTGGAGGTATAAAATAAATGTAGGTTAAATAAATGGATTACAGTTCTGGCTTTTAACTACAGTTTAATGTAATTCCGACTAAATGAAACAACTGTAGGTTTAATGATCTGATGGCTTAAGTTGACTCTAAATAAGAGGAAGTAAGTGAGGTTTTAATAGCTGCTGATGGTTCATCAGAACATTTATGGAGTACAATAATTCATGCAAATTAGTCAACATTTACTAACACGTCAGCTAGCTGGGGATTAGCAGTTAGCCAGCTGCTTCCTGTCTCTGTCGCTGTCATGAGTCTTTCAGAAGATAAACAATAACACACACAGCCTCTTAGTTTGCCAAACACACACAGTTACCTGATATTCGACCTCCATGGTGCCATTCTTTAATGCCGTTTGAAAGAAACACTCAGCTCTTCCTGCTGCCAGCAGAAACGTGAACTCGCTGTCCAGGTTCTGTCCGAAACACCTCACAGACCCCAAACAAGACCCGAAAACCAGGACCAGGGCGAGCAGCCGTCCTGTGCTCCCAGCTCTCCTCTGGAAGAGCTCCATGGTCAGGATATTCACAAACACAGGGCTATCTAAGTTCAGCCATCTCCTCTGCATCCCTCTTCCGTAGCAGAACTTTGTGACGCTGTGATTGGTCAGAGGCCCCAGAACGAGGACAATGCAGCGAGCCAATAACAGGAGGAAGAGTAGCAGTGTTCGACCAATGAGTGAAGGGCTGAGGTGACAGCCGCTGACTGTAACCAGATCGGCGACTGTATGACTGACCCCTGTATGGGAAGCCGTCTGAGCTTTTATTCCATCCATAAGATTATATCTATCACAGGTTTCCTGCACTAGTTTAAAGCTGGGGTTGGTAGTCAGATTTAGATACACTTTTTGTTATACTGATTAAAATGATCTTTATGTCCTGATGACAATCAATACTCAGGGTTCATGCCTAAACCTAACCCACAGTATTTGTCACTGGACTTGATCCCTAAACTGAACCAACAGTGTTTATCAGTGGACCGGATCCCTAACCCTAACCTTTGGGCTTTCTCGCAATCTATTACCTCACCCAAACACTTACCCTAACCCTAACCACTCGGGGTTCATGCCTTTGATCTTTGTCAGTGGACCTGATTCCTGACACCTTGTCTCTGAACATGTCTGGATTGGAACACCTTACCCACAATCCTGCCCTAACCACTCAGGCTTTTCCACAATCCTTTGGCATTGATTGCTGGATGGATTCATACACCAAACTGCACAAAATCCAGGCGATACATACCTATGGCAAGGGGCTCTTACTGACACTGATTGCCAGAGTGACATGCAGCGGCCCGTGCAAGCCCTCGGCACCCCATCCAAACTGCTGAGGCGTTGGCCGAGGTGGGGGTTGTAACTGTAACTCTCACACAACCCTAATTCTTAAAAAAGAGGTTGAAAAAGCTGCTATCTACAGCCGGAGTAAACCTGGGAAAACACCAACCAATCCCTGCCATCAGGAGCAAAATGATGAAACCAATCAAATCACATCCTGCCGTCCTGCCCGCCTCCTGCAAAGCGTACATTACATGTTTGTTTGTGTTTTTAACTTTCACTATGAGAATGTTTTGGTGTTTTCTTACCGCTGAGTGAGACATGAGTTGACGCAGTGCAAGGCACAAACCATGTGCTGAAGGCTGGTTTTGAATCAGTCACCATCATATGGTCGCCAATCAGAGGCGCTCATGCATGTGAGCAGAGGCGTCGTTTTGGAGGAGCTCTGAGGGGATGGGGGGAGGGGGGAGTCCTGAGGACATGCCACATTCAAATTCATGCTAGTTTTCTGTGACTACCAACCCTAGCTTTAATGATAATAATAGTTGATAGGATTTGTATTGCGCTTTTCATAATACTCAAAGTCGCTTTACAGAAGAAATAAAATAAAATAAAGCAAATAAATAAAGCAGAACAGAACAAAGGCAGAGGCGGGGCGGGAGTAGAGATTATGTATTGCATGCTTTTTTGAACAGGAAGGTCTTGAGGTGGTTTTTAAATGGTTGAAGTGAGTCAGAGCATTGCCTGTATATATAATGGACAGCGTCGCTCCGCCTTTTCCCATTGTATGGTTTTTAAGCTAAGAACACAGACATCTTGTACATTTTCTGCAGCCAGAGTCTAAGTAGTAGTGAATTTGTGTTTCCACGGTAACAAGCTCCGCCTACAGCGTACCGTCCCGAGGTCCTACGGAGTTTCTCTCTACGGCAGCTGTCAATCAAAGTAAACCCGGAAGTAAAACCCAGTTTTTTAACCTCTAATAACTAACGAAAAAGAAAGTTTTCAGAAAAAAGAGGCCTTGGACACAAAACAGTCAAATAATAACTACATATCACCACAGCATACGGATGGGAGAAACATTCGTACCACATGTATTTATTTTTTCAAGTTTGACCCCAGCTCCATTCAAATGAATGGGAGAGACAGAGTTTTTGACATATACTGCAGCCAGCCACTAGGGGGAGCAGTTTGTGTGGCAGCCTCACTTTGAGCCGAGTGAGTGGCATGCACCCTTACTAGTGAACTAGTAGGCAGCTAAAACTCTGACATGTCAACTAGTAAAGGCTTCAATTAGAACTAGTGATACTAGTGGCAGATATTTTGACATTACTAGGCCTACAAAACGTTCACTAGTTTACTTGTAAAGACAAAAATGTCCACTGGTAACACTAGGATAAGTATTTTTGAGTGTACAAGTTTACAAATAAGGACCAAAATTGAAACTAGTTAATTAGCAACAGCCAAAAGTCCAGTTGTAACACTAGTGATGGCGTTTTGCATTTAGTGTATGGAAAGCCATTTGAGTATTTATTCCATATCCTTGATATCGAGCTTCAGTTTCATGCAGTAGTTAAGTCTTGGACAGCGCTAGTTACCTAGCAGATTGCTGAAACCCTTATAGTTCACCAGAAATGTCAAAATGTCTGCCACTTGTATCACTAGTCGACATTTTAGCCTTTGCTAGTTGACATGTCAGACATTTTGCTGTCTACTAGTCAACAAGTTAGGGTTTCAGACTTCAATTAGTTAATAAGTGCTGTCAAAGATATTATTAGTGCAGAAAACTGGCACTTGATATCGAGGATATGGAATAAATGCTGAAATGGCTTTCCATAATACTGTTTTGGTCTATGCAAGTTGAGTAATAAAACATAAAATGTTCCTTTATTAACCAATAAGGGCAAAATTCCCTCAAGTGAGTTTTTTTGGAAAGTGGCATGCATGCTTAATGTACCAGAAGTGACTTATTACACGGCATAACTTCACATAGGATTTGTAGGTTGAGATAGATTCATTTTCTCTCCTTACTCTAATTAACTGTAATCGTTAAAGATTTTGTTTCTACCTACAGGAGAAACGTTTGGTTCTGCCTGGTAGTGCACAGAATCCGTCTTTCCTGCGTTGAGCGTGAGTCATTTGAGGTTACTGGGGGGCCGTTTGCAGCATTTTAACTGTTTAACATGTTTTTGTTTCATGTCAGGAGAGAGCACGAAGAGAGCCTGAGGCTGATCTCTGATGTTTGTTTCCTGGTTTCCTGTTAACTGTAAAAAAAAAACACTACAGAATAAAAGTCACACACCATATAGTATAGTTATAATATAGGTTGCGTAAGCACATGTTTGTGACACATATATTATTATAGAGCATGTATTGAAAAACAAAAAATCAAGTCAAATTTACAAATCTTTACAAATCCGATTATCTTCCTGTGTCACAGAAGGGCAGAAAACAACTTCAATTACTGAACTAAACAAAACTAAACTAGACTAGACTAGACTAGACTAGACTAAATAAAATAAAATAAATGAAAATAAAATAAATGAAAATAAAATAAAACAAAATAAATTAAACTAAACTAAACTAGACTAGACTAGACTAGACTAAACTAAACTAAAATTAAATTAAATACAATTAAATTAAATTAAATTAAATTAAATTAAATAAATTAAACTAAACTAAACTAGACTAGACTAGACTAGACTGGACTAAACTAAACTAAATTAAACTAAACTATACTACACTAGACTAGACCAGACTAGACTAGACTAGACTAAAATAAAATAAAATAAATGAAAATAAAATAAAATAAAATAAATGAAAATAAATGAAAATAAAATAAAATAAAATAAATGAAAATAAAATAAAATAAAATAAATTAAACTAAACTAGACTAGACTAGACTAAACTAAACTAAACTAAAATAAAATAAAATAAAATAAAATAAATTAAACTAAACTAAACTAAACTAAACTAGACTAGACTAGACTAGACTGGACTAAACTAAACTAAATTAAACTAAACTATACTACACTAGACTAGACCAGACTAGACTAGACTAGACTAGACTAGACTAGACTAGACTGGACTAAACTAAACTAAATTAAACTAAACTATACTACACTAGACGAGACCAGGCTAGACGAGACTGAACTAAACTAAATTAAACTAAACTATACTAAAATTAGTTAAAAAAGACTAATCTAGACCAGACTAGACTAAACAAAACTAAATTAAATTAAACTAAACTAAATTCAACCAGACTTGATAAGAATAGACTAGACTAGACTAGACTGGACTAAACTAAACTAAACTAAACTTAACTTAACTTAACTTAACTAGACTAAACTAAATTAAACTAGACTAGAGTAGACTGGACTAAACTAAACTAAACTAAACTAATTTTAACTAGACTAGACTAGACTAGACTAGACTGGACTAGACTAGACTAGACTAGTATAGAGTAGACCAGACTAGAGTAGACTGGACTCAACTAAACAGAAGGGCAGAAACAACTTCAATTACTGAACTTAACATAACTAAAATTAAACTAAACTAAACTAAAATTAACTAAAATTAACTAAAATAAAATTAACTAGCCTAGAATAGACTAAACTAAACTAAACTAAATTAAACTGGACTAGACTTAACTTGACAAAACAAAACTAAATTTAAAAAAAATAGACTAGACTACACTAAATAGAATAAAATAAAACTAAACTAAACTAGACTAGGCTAGACAAAACTAAACTTAACTAAATTAGATTAAACTAAACTATACAAGAATAGACCAAGCTTAACTAAACTTAACTAAAATAAAATTAACTAAACTAGAGCAGACCAGACTAGACTAACCTAAACTTAACTAGACTAAACTAAACTAAACTAAACTAAACTAAACTAGACTAGACGAGCCTAAACTAAACCTAATTAGACTAGACTTAATAAGACTAGACTAAACTAGATAAATTAGACTAAACTAAACTTAATAAGACTAGACTAAACTGAACTAGACTAGACTAGACTAAACTAAACTAAACTAGAATAGACTAAACTAAACAAGACTAGACTAAACTTAATAAGACTAGACTAAACTAAACTAAACTTAACTAGACCAAACTAAACTAAACTTAACTAAAATAGACTAGACTAAACTAAACTAAACTTAATTAGACTAGACAAACATAAACATAACAAAACTAGAGTAGACTAGACCAGAATAGACTAGACCAAACTAAACTAGACTAGACTAAACTAAACTAGACTTAACTAGACTAGACTAGACTAAACTAGACTAGACTAAACTTAGACTACACTAGACTAAACCAAACTAGACTGGACTAAACTAAACTTAACTTAACTTAACTTAACTTAACTTAACTTAACTAAACTAAACTAAACTAAACTAATTTAAACTAGACTAGACTAGACTAGACTGGACTGGACTAGACTAGACTAGTATAGAGTAGACCAGACTAGAGTAGACTGGACTCAACTAAACAGAAGGGCAGAAACAACTTCAATTACTGAACTAAACATAACTAAAATTAAACTAAACTAAACTAAAATTAACTAAAATTAACTAAAATAAAATTAACTAGCCTAGAATAGACTAAACTAAACTAAACTAAATTAAACTGGACTAGACTTAACTTGACAAAACAAAACTAAATAAAAAAAAAACTAGACTAGACTACACTAAATAAAATAAAACTAAACTAAACTAGACTAGGCTAGACAAAACTAAACTTAACTAAATTAGATTAAACTAAACTAGACAAGACTAGACCAAGCTTAACTAAACTTAACTAAAATAAAATTAACTAAACTAGAGCAGACCAGACTAGACTAACCTAAACTTAACTAGACTAAACTAAACTAAACTAAACTAGACTAGACGAGCCTAAACTAAACCTAATTAGACTAGACTTAATAAGACTAGACTAAACTAGATAAATTAGACTAAACTAAACTTAATAAGACTAGACTAAACTGAACTAGACTAGACTAGACTAAACTTAATTAAACTAGAATAGAATAAACTAAACAAGACTAGACTAAACTTAATAAGACTAGACTAAACTAAACTAAACTTAACTAGACCAAACTAAACTAAACTTAACTAAACTAGACTAGACTAAACTAAACTAAACTTAATTAGACTAGACAAACATAAACATAACAAAACTAGAGTAGACTAGACCAGAATAGACTAGACCAAACTAAACTAGACTAGACTAAACTAAACTAGACTTAACTAGACTAGACTAGACTAAACTAGACTAGACTAAACTTAGACTACACTAGACTAAACCAAACTAGACTGAACTAAACTAAACTAAACTAGACTAAACTAAACTTAGTTAGACGAGACAAATCTAAACAAAACAAAACCAGACCAGTAGACCAGACCAGACTAGACTAGACCAAACTAAACTAATCTAGACTGGACTAAACTAGACTAAACTAGACTAGACAAGACTAGATTAGACTAGACTAGACTAAATTAAACTAAACTATACTAGACTAGACTTGACTAGACTAGACTAAAGTAAACTATGCTAGACTACATTAAACTAAAGTAGACCAGACTAAATTAAACTAAGCTAAACTAAACTAGCCTGAACTAGACTAAACTAAACTACACTACACTAAACTAAACTAAACTAAACTAAACTAAACTAAACTAGACTAGACTAGACTAGACTAAACTAAACTAAAATTAAATTAAATACAATTAAATTAAATTAAATTAAATTAAATTAAATAAATTAAACTAAACTAAACTAGACTAGACTAGACTAGACTGGACTAAACTAAACTAAATTAAACTAAACTATACTACACTAGACTAGACCAGACTAGACTAGACTAGACTAAAATAAAATAAAATAAAATAAATGAAAATAAATGAAAATAAAATAAAATAAAATAAATGAAAATAAAATAAAATAAAATAAATTAAACTAAACTAGACTAGACTAGACTAGACTAAACTAAACTAAACTAAAATAAAATAAAATAAAATAAAATAAATTAAACTAAACTAAACTAAACTAAACTAGACTAGACTAGACTAGACTGGACTAAACTAAACTAAATTAAACTAAACTATACTACACTAGACTAGACCAGACTAGACTAGACTAGACTAGACTAGACTAGACTAGACTGGACTAAACTAAACTAAATTAAACTAAACTATACTACACTAGACGAGACCAGGCTAGACTAGACTAGACGAGACTGAACTAAACTAAATTAAACTAAACTATACTAAAATTAGTTAAAAAAGACTAATCTAGACCAGACTAGACTAAACAAAACTAAATTAAATTAAACTAAACTAAATTCAACCAGACTTGATAAGAATAGACTAGACTAGACTAGACTGGACTAAACTAAACTAAACTAAACTTAACTTAACTTAACTTAACTAGACTAAACTAAATTAAACTAGACTAGAGTAGACTGGACTAAACTAAACTAAACTAAACTAAACTAATTTTAACTAGACTAGACTAGACTAGACTAGACTGGACTAGACTAGACTAGACTAGTATAGAGTAGACCAGACTAGAGTAGACTGGACTCAACTAAACAGAAGGGCAGAAACAACTTCAATTACTGAACTAAACATAACTAAAATTAAACTAAACTAAACTAAAATTAACTAAAATTAACTAAAATAAAATTAACTAGCCTAGAATAGACTAAACTAAACTAAACTAAATTAAACTGGACTAGACTTAACTTGACAAAACAAAACTAAATTTAAAAAAAATAGACTAGACTACACTAAATAGAATAAAATAAAACTAAACTAAACTAGACTAGGCTAGACAAAACTAAACTTAACTAAATTAGATTAAACTAAACTATACAAGAATAGACCAAGCTTAACTAAACTTAACTAAAATAAAATTAACTAAACTAGAGCAGACCAGACTAGACTAACCTAAACTTAACTAGACTAAACTAAACTAAACTAAACTAAACTAGACTAGACGAGCCTAAACTAAACCTAATTAGACTAGACTTAATAAGACTAGACTAAACTAGATAAATTAGACTAAACTAAACTTAATAAGACTAGACTAAACTGAACTAGACTAGACTAGACTAAACTAAACTAAACTAGAATAGACTAAACTAAACAAGACTAGACTAAACTTAATAAGACTAGACTAAACTAAACTAAACTTAACTAGACCAAACTAAACTAAACTTAACTAAAATAGACTAGACTAAACTAAACTAAACTTAATTAGACTAGACAAACATAAACATAACAAAACTAGAGTAGACTAGACCAGAATAGACTAGACCAAACTAAACTAGACTAGACTAAACTAAACTAGACTTAACTAGACTAGACTAGACTAAACTAGACTAGACTAAACTTAGACTACACTAGACTAAACCAAACTAGACTGGACTAAACTAAACTTAACTTAACTTAACTTAACTTAACTTAACTTAACTAAACTAAACTAAACTAATTTAAACTAGACTAGACTAGACTAGACTGGACTGGACTAGACTAGACTAGTATAGAGTAGACCAGACTAGAGTAGACTGGACTCAACTAAACAGAAGGGCAGAAACAACTTCAATTACTGAACTAAACATAACTAAAATTAAACTAAACTAAACTAAAATTAACTAAAATTAACTAAAATAAAATTAACTAGCCTAGAATAGACTAAACTAAACTAAACTAAATTAAACTGGACTAGACTTAACTTGACAAAACAAAACTAAATAAAAAAAAAACTAGACTAGACTACACTAAATAAAATAAAACTAAACTAAACTAGACTAGGCTAGACAAAACTAAACTTAACTAAATTAGATTAAACTAAACTAGACAAGACTAGACCAAGCTTAACTAAACTTAACTAAAATAAAATTAACTAAACTAGAGCAGACCAGACTAGACTAACCTAAACTTAACTAGACTAAACTAAACTAAACTAAACTAGACTAGACGAGCCTAAACTAAACCTAATTAGACTAGACTTAATAAGACTAGACTAAACTAGATAAATTAGACTAAACTAAACTTAATAAGACTAGACTAAACTGAACTAGACTAGACTAGACTAAACTTAACTAAACTAGAATAGAATAAACTAAACAAGACTAGACTAAACTTAATAAGACTAGACTAAACTAAACTAAACTTAACTAGACCAAACTAAACTAAACTTAACTAAACTAGACTAGACTAAACTAAACTAAACTTAATTAGACTAGACAAACATAAACATAACAAAACTAGAGTAGACTAGACCAGAATAGACTAGACCAAACTAAACTAGACTAGACTAAACTAAACTAGACTTAACTAGACTAGACTAGACTAAACTAGACTAGACTAAACTTAGACTACACTAGACTAAACCAAACTAGACTGAACTAAACTAAACTAAACTAGACTAAACTAAACTTAGTTAGACGAGACAAATCTAAACAAAACAAAACCAGACCAGTAGACCAGACCAGACTAGACTAGACCAAACTAAACTAATCTAGACTGGACTAAACTAGACTAAACTAGACTAGACAAGACTAGATTAGACTAGACTAGACTAAATTAAACTAAACTATACTAGACTAGACTTGACTAGACTAGACTAAAGTAAACTATGCTAGACTACATTAAACTAAAGTAGACCAGACTAAATTAAACTAAGCTAAACTAAACTAGCCTGAACTAGACTAAACTAAACTACACTACACTAAACTAAACTAAACTAAACTAAACTAAACTAAACTAAACTAGACTAGACTAGACTAGACAAGATTTAACTAGACTAAACTTAACTTAACTAAAGCGCTTTGAGTGGTCAGACAGACTAGAGAAGTACAAGTCCATTTACCATTTACCCAATGTCTTCTGCCCAAGCCAAGCCTTTAGTTGTTTCTGCTGAAGGAATGAAAAAGTTTCTTTTATAAATTTTCGTTTTGTTTGTTATTATCTTTTAGTTGAAAACATGTCATGTTAAGGTTTTGAACTTCAGGGACTTTCTCCTAATTTTGTGACATGATTGGCACACAGTTATTATATGGAATCAAAAACATATTGCTAAATTTCTTTTCCATCTGCTGTAGGTGACAAAGCTTTTTTCTACAAGAAGTACCATGAGTGTGCACTTTTGAGATGCGTCTGCTGGTTTACTGGTAACTCTGCATGAATCATCTGTACTCTAAAGAATTCAAACAGCCTCTGATGTTATTTAGATTTTATTTGGGCTATGGATGAGTTGGCTATAAAACCGAATTGCCTTTCTGGGAATAAAGTATTTTGAATCTGAATCTGAATCTGAATGATGTTTATATTCACTCATTCATTAGTCCCTATGCAATACAACATTACTGGACCTTTTGAGTGTTTGTACTTTACTTGAGTGTTATTTTTTGGGGGAACTTGTTAATTTTACTCCACTACATTCAGAAGACAATTATTGTATTTGGTTTAGTCGTACCAGTATATCGTGCGTCTCCACGGTTGAACGTGGAGCAAACACAGAGCAGATTTCACTCAGATCAGTCAGTTCATGTAGAGGTGGTAATGATGGCTATAATTCTCCACCTGAGCACTCATGTCCATATCTTCAGCCGTGTTAGAGGTTTTTGAAATAAAGAATGATACGTATGGTTTGAAATGTTCTCCCTGTTTCCCACTCTGCCCAAACATACAAACATTCACTGTCCAACCTGAGAAAGCGTGCTGAGCTAAGTAACGTTTGTTTCATTCAAGATGAATATTTCAAACTAAGGTGTCTGTGCTTGGAGTAACTTAGATCTGTTTTTACTCCATGGTTTAGTTTTTAGAGATTTCAAGTAATGGTTTCTAGATAAACATAATGTAACTGAATTTACTTCTATGTATTCTTGACTGCATTTATGTTTTTCTGAAAAAATGTTTTGAGATTTTTTAAGAAGTACTTTGAATACTTAAGTATTTTAAAAGCAAGTACTTCAGTACTTTAACTCAAGTAATAATCTGACTGAACAACTTTCACTTGTATTGGAGTAATATTTGACATGGAGGATCTATACTTTCACTTTAGTAATGAAGCTGTGTACTTTGTCCACCACTGCTGGTATATATATGATATTATTCAGTTTTTCTACCATTATAGTTCTTTGTAACTCATGTGATGTGTCTCTTCCTCCAATGTGCTCAAG
This sequence comes from Notolabrus celidotus, assembly GCF_009762535.1. Taxonomy (NCBI): domain Eukaryota; kingdom Metazoa; phylum Chordata; class Actinopteri; order Labriformes; family Labridae; genus Notolabrus; species Notolabrus celidotus. The sequence goes on from NC_048278.1 coordinate 151,774, forward strand.
CATTCTCAACACTGCTGAATCAGACCCGGCAAAAGCAAGGAAACAGGCTGACACCTTCAACTGCTGACCTTCTTCTAACCTTTTTTATAAAGATGTAAACATAAATGTTTGATTGTGTACGAGTGTACTGTATTGTCTTGTCTTTACTGCTGCCTGTGTCCTATTATTCCTAGACATAGAGACTCATCTGTGTCATTACTTTATGAATAAGCAAACAGGAAATATGACAACATTTAAAAGTAACGCAATCATGAGGAAACCTGCATGATAAGATAAGATAAGATAAGATAAGATAAGATAAGATAAGATAAGATAAGATAAGATACTCCTTTATTTGTACCACAACGGAAAAATTCATGGAGTTACAGCAGCAAAGAAGAAGGTGTACAGTACAAGGATATATATAGGGGGAAAAGAAATGACAAAAAAAAAAGAAAGATGAGTGTGAAACAGAATAATGTTGAGCTAAAATAGAAAACTGTTTGATACACCGGGCATGTTCATTTTTGTATCTATGGTTTCATAATATTTGTTACATCTAATGCCTTATTATATCAACAGTTTTGCAATAACAGTCTCTTCTGGGGTTCATTACACGTCTTGGCTTGTCGCTTTTATAATCCAAATGAATTTCATAAAAAACACAGCAGCCAGGACAGCTGTCCACTTCCGCCTGTCCTCCCCGACACTTTATCTCAACTCTTCGCGATGTTTGTGCGTGTGTGTG